>NW_026542747.1:0-252280 GCF_028750875.1 Macrosteles quadrilineatus
AAACTTATACAATCTTGTACACACTTGTACAACCCAGTACACAACTTGTACAACCTTGTACACACTTGTACAACCTTGTAAAACTTGTACACCCTTGTACAAACTTGTACACCCCTGTACACACTTGTACACATTTGTACACACTTGTACACCCTTGTACACACTTGTACAACCTTGTACAAACTTATACAATCTTGTACACACTTGTACAACCCAGTACACACTTGTACAATCTTGTACAAACTTGTACATCCTTGTACACGATTGTACACCCTTGTACACACTTGTACAACCTTGTACACACTTGTACAACCTTGTACACAATTGTACAACCTTGTACACACTTGTACAACCTTGTACACACTTGCACAACTTTGTACACACTTGTACAGTCTTGTACACAATTGTACAACCTTGTACACACTTGTACAACCTTGTACACACTTGTACAACCTTGTACACAATTGTACAGCCTTGTACACACTTGTACAACCTTGTACACACTTGTACAGCCTTGTACACAATTGTACAACCTTGTACACACTTGTACAACCTTGTACACACTTGTACAACCTTGTACACAATTGTACAGCCTTGTACACACTTGTACAACCTTGTACACACTTGTACAACCTTGTTAAAACTTGTACACCCTTGTACACACTTGTACAACCTTGTACAACCTTGTACACACTTGTACAGCCTTGTACACAATTGTACAACCTTGTACACACTTGTACAACCTTGTACACAATTGTACAACCTCGTACACACTTGTACAACCTCGTACACACTTGTACAACCTTGTACACACTTGTACAACCTTGTACATACTTGTACAACCTTGTACACACTTGTACAACCTTGTACACACTTGTACAACCTTTTACACACTTGTACAGCCTTGTACACAATTGTACAACCTTGTACACACTTGTACAGCCTTGTACACAATTGTACAACCTTGTACACACTTGTACAACCTTGTACACACTTGTACAACCTTGTACACAATTGTAGAGCCTTGTACACACTTGTACAACCTTGTACACACTTGTACAGCCTTGTACAAAATTGTACAACCTTGTACACACTTGTACAGCCTTGTACACAATTGTACAACCTTGTACACACTTGTACAAACTTGTACAACCTTGTACAAACTTTTACACATCGTACACACTTGTACAGCCCTTGTACAAACTTGTACATCCTTGTACACACTTGTACAACCTTGTACACACTTTTACATCCTTGTACACAATTGTACACCCTTGTACACACTTGTACAACCTTGTACACACTTGTACAACCTTGAACACACTTGTACAGCCTTGTACACAATTGTACAACCTTGTACACACTTGTACAACCTTGTACACACTTGTACAACCTTGTACACAATTTTACAGCCTTGTACACACTTGTACAACCTTGTACACACTTGTACAGCCTTGTACACAATTGTACAACCTTGTACACACTTGTACAACCTTGTACACACTTGTACAACCTTGTACACAATTGTACAGCCTTGTACACACTTGTACAACCTTGTACACACTTGTACAACCTTGTAAAAACTTGTACACCCTTGTACACACTTGTACAACTTGTACAACCTTGTACACACTTGTACAGCCTTGTACAACCTTGTACAAACTTGTACACACTTGTACAGCCTTGTTAAAACTTGTACACCCTTGTACACACATGTACAACCTTGTACACAACTTGTACAACCTTGTACACACTTGTACAACCTTGTAAAACTTGTACACATTTGTACACACTTGTACACCCTTGTACACACTTGTACAACCTTGTACAAACTTATACAATCTTGTACACACTTGTACAACCCAGTACACACTTGTACAATCTTGTACAAACTTGTACTCCCTTGTACAAACTTGTACATCCTTGTACACACTTGTACAACCTTGTACAAACTTGTACAAACTTGTAAAAACTTGTACATCCTTGTACACGATTGTACACCCTTGTACACACTTGTACAACCTTGTACACACTTGTACAACCTGACACACAATTGTACAACCTTGTACACACTTGTACAACCTTGTACACACTTGTACAACCTTGTACACACTTGTCCAACCTTGTACACACTTGTACAACCTTGTACACACTTGTACAACCTTGTACACACTTGTACAACCTTGTACACACTTGTACAGCCTTGTACACAATTGTACAACCTTGTACACACTTGTACAACCTTGTACACACTTGTACAACCTTGTACACAATTGTACAACCTTGTACACAATTGTACAACCTTGTACACACTTGTACAGCCTTGTACAAAATTGTACAGCCTTGTACACAATTGTACAACCTTGTACACACTTGTACAACCTTGTACACCCTTGTACAAACTTTTACACATCGTACACACTTGTACACCCTTGTACAAACTTGTACATCCTTGTACAAACTTGTACAAACTTGTACATCCTTGTACACGATTTTTCACCCTTGTACACACTTGTACAACCTTGTACACACTTGTACACCCTTGTACACACTTGTACAACCTTGTACACACTTGTACAACCTTGTACACACTTGTACAACCTTGTACACACTTGTACAACCTTGTACACACTTGTACAACCTTGTACACACTTGTACAACCTTGTACACACTTGTACAACCTTGTACACACTTGTACAACCTTGTACACACTTGTACAACCTTGTACACACTTGTACAACCTTGTACACACTTGTACAACCTTGTACACTCTTGTACAACCTTGTACACACTTGTACAACCTTGTACACACTTGTACAACCTTGTACACACTTGTACAACCATGTAAAAACTTGTACAACCTTGTACACACTTGTACACCCTTGTACACACTTGTACAAGCTTGTACACACTTGTACAACCTTGTACACACTTGTACACCCTTGTACACACTTGTACAACCTTGTACAAACCTGTACACCCTTGTACACACTTGTACATGCTTGTACACACTTGTACAAGCTTGTATACACTTGTACACCTTTGTTCAAATTTGTGAACCCTTGTACACTTTTGTACACCCTTGTACACATTTGTACAACCTTGTACAAACTTGTACACACTTGTACAAACTTGTACACACTTGTACAACCTTGTACAAACTTGTACAACCTTGTACACACTTGTACAACGTTGTACACACTTGTACAAGTTGTACACACTTGTACAACCTTGTACACACTTGTACAACCTTGTACACACTTGTACAACCTTGTACACAATTGTAAAACCTTGTACACACTTGTACAACCTTGTACAAACTTGTACACACTTGTACAAACTTTTACATCCTTGTACACATTTGTACACCCTTGTACACACTTGTACAACCTTGTACAACCTTGTACACACCTGTACACCCTTGTACACACTTGTACAAGCTTGTACACGATTGTACACCCTTGTACACACTTGTGCACCCTTGTACAAACTTGTACATCCTTGTACACACTTGTACAACCTTGTACAAACTTGTACAAACTTGTACAAACTTGTACATCCTTGTACACGATTGTACACCCTTGTACACACTTGTACAACCTTGTACACACTTGTACAACCTGATACACAATTGTACAACCTTGTACACACTTGTACAACCTTGTACACACTTGTACAACCTTGTACACACTTGTACAACCTTGTACACACTTGTACAACCTTGTACACACTTGTACAGCCTTGTACACAATTGTACAACCTTGTACACACTTGTACAACCTTGTACACACTTGTACAACCTTGTACACAATTGTACAGCCTTGTACACACTTGTACAACCTTGTACACACTTGTACAGCCTTGTACAAAATTGTACAACCTTGTACACACTTGTACAGCCTTGTACACAATTGTACAACCTTTTACACACTTGTACAACCTTGTACACCCTTGTACAAACTTTTACACATCGTACACACTTGTACACTCTTGTACAAACTTGTACATCCTTGTACACACTTGTACAACCTTGTACACACTTGTACAATCTTGTACACACTTGTACAATCTTGTACACACTTGTACAGCCTTGTACACAATTGTACAACCTTGTACACACTTGTACAGCCTTGTACACAATTGTACAACCTTGTACACACTTGTACAACCTTGTACACCCTTGTACACACTTTTACTTATCGTACACACTTGTACACCCTTGTACAAACTTGTACATCCTTGTACACACTTGTTCAACCTTGTACAAACTTGTACAAACTTGTACATCCTTGTACACGATTTTACACCCTTGTACACACTTGTACAACCTTGTAAAAACTTGTACAACCTTGTACACACTTGTACACCCTTGTACACACTTGTACAAGCTTGTACACACTTGTACAACCTTGTACACACTTGTACACACTTGTACACCCTTGTACACACATGTACAACCTTGTACACAACTTGTACAACCTTGTACACACTTGTACAACCTTGTAAAACTTGTACACCCTTGTACAAACTTGTACACCCCTGTACACACTTGTACACATTTGTACACACTTGTACACCCTTGTACACACTTGTACAACCTTGTACAAACTTATACAATCTTGTACACACTTGTACAACCCAGTACACAACTTGTACAACCTTGTACACACTTGTACAACCTTGTAAAACTTGTACACCCTTGTACAAACTTGTACACCCCTGTACACACTTGTACACATTTGTACACACTTGTACACCCTTGTACACACTTGTACAACCTTGTACAAACTTATACAATCTTGTACACACTTGTACAACCCAGTACACACTTGTAAAATCTTGTACAAACTTGTACATCATTGTACACGATTGTACACCCTTGTACACACTTGTACAACCTTGTACACACTTGTACAACCTTGTACACAATTGTACAACCTTGTACACACTTGTACAACCTTGTACACACTTGCACAACTTTGTACACACTTGTACAGTCTTGTACACAATTGTACAACCTTGTACACACTTGTACAACCTTGTACACACTTGTACAACCTTGTACACAATTGTACAGCCTTGTACACACTTGTACAACCTTGTACACACTTGTACAGCCTTGTACACAATTGTACAACCTTGTACACACTTGTACAACCTTGTACACACTTGTACAACCTTGTACACAATTGTACAGCCTTTTACACACTTGTGCAACCTTGTACACACTTGTACAACCTTGTAAAAACTTGTACACCCTTGTACACACTTGTACAACCTTGTACAACCTTGTACACACTTGTACAGCCTTGTACACAATTGTACAACCTTGTACACACTTGTACAACCTTGTACAACCTTGTACAAACCTGTACACCCTTGTACACACTTGTACAAGCTTGTACACGATTGTACACCCTTGTACACACTTGTGCACCCTTGTACAAACTTGTACATCCTTGTACACACTTGTACAACCTTGTACAAACTTGTACAAACTTGTACAAACTTGTACATCCTTGTACACGATTGTACACCCTTGTACACACTTGTACAACCTTGTACACACTTGTACAACCTGATACACAATTGTACAACCTTGTACACACTTGTACAACCTTGTACACACTTGTACAACCTTGTACACACTTGTACAACCTTGTACACACTTGTACAACCTTGTACACACTTGTACAACCTTGTACACACTTGTACAGCCTTGTATACAATTGTACAACCTTGTACACACTTGTACAACCTTGTACACACTTGTACAACCTTGTACACAATTGTACAGCCTTGTACACACTTGTACAACCTTGTACACACTTGTACAGCCTTGTACAAAATTGTACAACCTTGTACACACTTGTACAGCCTTGTACACAATTGTACAACCTTGTACACACTTGTACAACCTTGTACACCCTTGTACAAACTTTTACACATCGTACACACTTGTACACCCTTGTACAAACTTGTACATCCTTGTACACACTTGTACAACCTTGTACACACTTGTACAATCTTGTACACATTTGTACAATCTTGTACACACTTGTACAGCCTTGTACACAATTGTACAACCTTGTACACACTTGTACAGCCTTGTACACAATTGTACAACCTTGTACACACTTGTACAACCTTGTACACCCTTGTACACACTTTTACTTATCGTACACACTTGTACACCCTTGTACAAACTTGTACATCCTTGTACACACTTGTACAACCTTGTACAAACTTGTACAAACTTGTACATCCTTGTACACGATTTTACACCCTTGTACACACTTGTACAACCTTGTAAAAACTTGTACAACCTTGTACACACTTGTACACCCTTGTACACACTTGTACAAGCTTGTACACACTTGTACAACCTTGTACACACTTGTACACCCTTGTACACACATGTACAACCTTGTACACAACTTGTACAACCTTGTACACACTTGTACAACCTTGTAAAACTTGTACACCCTTTTACAAATTTGTACACCCCTGTACACACTTGTACACATTTGTACACACTTGTACACCCTTGTACACACTTGTACAACCTTGTACAAACTTATACAATCTTGTACACACTTGTACAACCCAGTACACAACTTGTACAACCTTGTACACACTTGTACAACCTTGTACAAACCTGTACACCCTTGTACACACTTGTACATGCTTGTACACACTTGTACAAGCTTGTATACACTTGTACACCTTTGTTCAAATTTGTGAACCCTTGTACACTTTTGTACACCCTTGTACACATTTGTACAACCTTGTACAAACTTGTACACACTTGTACAAACTTGTACACACTTGTACAACCTTGTACAAACTTGTACAACCTTGTACACACTTGTACAACGTTGTACACACTTGTACAAGTTGTACACACTTGTACAACCTTGTACACACTTGTACAACCTTGTACACACTTGTACAACCTTGTACACACTTGTACAACCTTGTACACAATTGTAAAACCTTGTACACACTTGTACAACCTTGTACAAAATTGTACACACTTGTACAAACTTTTACATCCTTGTACACATTTGTACACCATTGTACACACTTGTACAACCTTGTACAACCTTGTACACACCTGTACACCCTTGTACACACTTGTACAAGCTTGTACACGATTGTACACCCTTGTACACACTTGTGCACCCTTGTACAAACTTGTACATCCTTGTACACACTTGTACAACCTTGTACAAACTTGTACAAACTTGTACAAACTTGTACATCCTTGTACACGATTGTACACCCTTGTACACACTTGTACAACCTTGTACACACTTGTACAACCTGATACACAATTGTACAACCTTGTACACACTTGTACAACCTTGTACACACTTGTACAACCTTGTACACACTTGTACAACCTTGTACACACTTGTACAGCCTTGTACACAATTGTACAACCTTGTACACACTTGTACAACCTTGTACACACTTGTAAAACCTTGTACACAATTGTACAGCCTTGTACACACTTGTACAACCTTGTACACACTTGTACAGCCTTGTACAAAATTGTACAACCTTGTACACACTTGTACAGCCTTGTACACAATTGTACAACCTTTTACACACTTGTACAACCTTGTACACCCTTGTACAAACTTTTACACATCGTACACACTTGTACACTCTTGTACAAACTTGTACATCCTTGTACACACTTGTACAACCTTGTACACACTTGTACAATCTTGTACACACTTGTACAATCTTGTACACACTTGTACAGCCTTGTACACAATTGTACAACCTTGTACACACTTGTACAGCCTTGTACACAATTGTACAACCTTGTACACACTTGTACAACCTTGTACACCCTTGTACACACTTTTACTTATCGTACACACTTGTACACCCTTGTACAAAGTTGTACATCCTTGTACACACTTGTTCAACCTTGTACAAACTTGTACAAACTTGTACATCCTTGTACACGATTTTAAACCCTTGTACACACTTGTACAACCTTGTAAAAACTTGTACAACCTTGTACACACTTGTACACCCTTGTACACACTTGTACAAGCTTGTACACACTTGTACAACCTTGTACACACTTGTACACACTTGTACACCCTTGTACACACATGTACAACCTTGTACACAACTTGTACAACCTTGTACACACTTGTACAACCTTGTAAAACTTGTACACCCTTGTACAAACTTGTACACCCCTGTACACACTTGTACACATTTGTACACACTTGTACACCCTTGTACACACTTGTACAACCTTGTACAATCTTATACAATCTTGTACACACTTGTACAACCCAGTACACAACTTGTACAACCTTGTACACACTTGTACAACCTTGTAAAACTTGTACACCCTTGTACAAACTTGTACACCCCTGTACACACTTGTACACATTTGTACACACTTGTACACCCTTGTACACACTTGTACAACCTTGTACAAACTTATACAATCGTGTACACACTTGTACAACCCAGTACACACTTGTAAAATCTTGTACAAACTTGTACATCATTGTACACGATTGTACACCCTTGTACACACTTGTACAACCTTGTACACACTTGTACAACCTTGTACACAATTGTACAACCTTGTACACACTTGTACAACCTTGTACACACTTGCACAACTTTGTACACACTTGTACAGTCTTGTACACAATTGTACAACCTTGTACACACTTGTACAACCTTGTACACACTTGTACAACCTTGTACACAATTGTACAGCCTTGTACACACTTGTACAACCTTGTACACACTTGTACAGCCTTGTACACAATTGTACAACCTTGTACACACTTGTACAACCTTGTACACACTTGTACAACCTTGTACACAATTGTACAGCCTTGTACACACTTGTACAACCTTGTACACACTTGTACAACCTTGTAAAAACTTGTACACCCTTGTACACACTTGTACAACCTTGTACAACCTTGTACACACTTGTACAGCCTTGTACACAATTGTACAACCTTGTACACACTTGTACAACCTTGTACAACCTTGTACAAACCTGTACACCCTTGTACACACTTGTACAAGCTTGTACACGATTGTACACCCTTGTACACACTTGTGCACCCTTGTACAAACTTGTACATCCTTGTACACACTTGTACAACCTTGTACAAACTTGTACAAACTTGTACAAACTTGTACATCCTTGTACACGATTGTACACCCTTGTACACACTTGTACAACCTTGTACACACTTGTACAACCTGATACACAATTGTACAACCTTGTACACACTTGTACAACCTTGTACACACTTGTACAACCTTGTACACACTTGTACAACCTTGTACACACTTGTACAACCTTGTACACACTTGTACAACCTTGTACACACTTGTACAGCCTTGTATACAATTTTACAACCTTGTACACACTTGTACAACCTTGTACACACTTGTACAAC
This sequence comes from Macrosteles quadrilineatus, assembly GCF_028750875.1. NCBI lineage: Eukaryota > Metazoa > Arthropoda > Insecta > Hemiptera > Cicadellidae > Macrosteles > Macrosteles quadrilineatus. The sequence continues at coordinate 9,465 of NW_026542747.1, forward strand.
CTTGTACACAATTGTACAGCCTTGTACACACTTGTACAACCTTGTACACACTTGTACAGCCTTGTACAAAATTGTACAACCTTGTACACACTTGTACAGCCTTGTACACAATTGTACAACCTTGTACACACTTGTACAACCTTGTACACCCTTGTACAAACTTTTACACATCGTACACACTTGTACACCCTTGTACAAACTTGTACATCCTTGTACACACTTGTACAACCTTGTACACACTTGTACAATCTTGTACACATTTGTACAATCTTGTACACACTTGTACAGCCTTGTACACAATTGTACAACCTTGTACACACTTGTACAGCCTTGTACACAATTGTACAACCTTGTACACACTTGTACAACCTTGTACACCCTTGTACACACTTTTACTTATCGTACACACTTGTACACCCTTGTACAAACTTGTACATCCTTGTACACACTTGTACAACCTTGTACAAACTTGTACAAACTTGTACATCCTTGTACACGATTTTACACCCTTGTACACACTTGTACAACCTTGTAAAAACTTGTACAACCTTGTACACACTTGTACACCCTTGTACACACTTGTACAAGCTTGTACACACTTGTACAACCTTGTACACACTTGTACACCCTTGTACACACATGTACAACCTTGTACACAACTTGTACAACCTTGTACACACTTGTACAACCTTGTAAAACTTGTACACCCTTTTACAAACTTGTACACCCCTGTACACACTTGTACACATTTGTACACACTTGTACACCCTTGTACACACTTGTACAACCTTGTACAAACTTATACAATCTTGTACACACTTGTACAACCCAGTACACAACTTGTACAACCTTGTACACACTTGTACAACCTTGTAAAACTTGTACACCCTTGTACAAACTTGTACACTACTGTACACACTTGTACACATTTGTACACACTTGTACACCCTTGTACACACTTGTACAACCTTGTACAAACTTATACAATCTTGTACACACTTGTACAACCCAGTACACACTTGTAAAATCTTGTACAAACTTGTACATCATTGTACACGATTGTACACCCTTGTACACACTTGTACAACCTTGTACACACTTGTACAACCTTGTACACAATTGTACAACCTTGTACACACTTGTACAACCTTGTACACACTTGCACAACTTTGTACACACTTGTACAGTCTTGTACACAATTGTACAACCTTGTACACACTTGTACAACCTTGTACACACTTGTACAACCTTGTACACAATTGTACAGCCTTGTACACACTTGTACAACCTTGTACACACTTGTACAGCCTTGTACACAATTGTACAACCTTGTACACACTTGTACAACCTTGTACACACTTGTACAACCTTGTACACAATTGTACAGCCTTGTACACACTTGTACAACCTTGTACACACTTGTACAACCTTGTAAAAACTTGTACACCCTTGTACACACTTGTACAACCTTGTACAACCTTGTACAAACTTGTACATCCTTGTACACGATTTTTCACCCTTGTACATACTTGTACAACCTTGTACAAACTTGTACATCCTTGTACACACTTGTACAACCTTGTACAAACTTGTACAAACTTGTACATCCTTGTACACGATTTTTCACCCTTGTACACACTTGTACAACCTTGTACACACTTGTACACCCTTGTACACACTTGTACAACCTTGTACACAATTGTACAACCTTGTACACACTTGTACAACCTTGTACACACTTGTACAACCTTGTACACACTTGTACAACCTTGTACACACTTGTACAACCTTGTACACACTTGTACAACCTTGTACACACTTGTACAACCTTGTACACACTTGTACAACCTTGTACACACTTGTACAACCTTGTACACACTTGTACAACCTTGTACACACTTGTACAACCTTGTACACACTTGTACAACCTTGTACACACTTGTACAACCATGTAAAAACTTGTACAACCTTGTACACACTTGTACACCCTTGTACACACTTGTACAAGCTTGTACACACTTGTACAACCTTGTACACACTTGTACACCCTTGTACACACTTGTACAACCTTGTACAAACCTGTACACCCTTGTACACACTTGTACATGCTTGTACACACTTGTACAAGCTTGTATACACTTGTACACCTTTGTTCAAATTTGTGAACCCTTGTACACTTTTGTACACCCTTGTACACATTTGTACAACCTTGTACAAACTTGTACACACTTGTACAAACTTGTAAACACTTGTACAACCTTGTACAAACTTGTACAACCTTGTACACACTTGTACAACGTTGTACACACTTGTAGAAGTTGTACACACTTGTAGAAGTTGTACACACTTGTACAACCTTGTACACACTTGTACAACCTTGTACACACTTGTACAACCTTGTACACAATTGTAAAACCTTGTACACACTTGTACAACCTTGTACAAACTTGTACACACTTGTACAAACTTTTACATCCTTGTACACATTTGTACACCCTTGTACACACTTGTACAACCTTGTACAACCTTGTACAAACCTGTACACCCTTGTACACACTTGTACAAGCTTGTACACGATTGTACACCCTTGTACACACTTGTGCACCCTTGTACAAACTTGTACATCCTTGTACACACTTGTACAACCTTGTACAAACTTGTACAAACTTGTACAAACTTTTACATCCTTGTACACGATTGTACACCCTTGTACACACTTGTACAACCTTGTACACACTTGTACAACCTGATACACAATTGTACAACCTTGTACACACTTGTACAACCTTGTACACACTTGTACAACCTTGTAAACACTTGTACAACCTTGTACACACTTGTACAACCTTGTACACACTTGTACAGCCTTGTACACAATTGTACAACCTTGTACACACTTGTACAACCTTGTACACACTTTTACAGCCTTGTACAAAATTGTACAACCTTGTACACACTTGTACAGCCTTGTACACAATTGTACAACCTTGTACACACTTGTACAACCTTGTACACCCTTGTACAAACTTTTACACATCGTACACACTTGTACACCCTTGTACAAACTTGTACATCCTTGTACACACTTGTACAACCTTGTACACACTTTTACAATCTTGTACACACTTGTACAATCTTGTACACACTTGTACAGCCTTGTACACAATTGTACAACCTTGTACACACTTGTACAGCCTTGTACACAATTGTACAACCTTGTACACACTTGTACAACCTTGTACACCCTTGTACACACTTTTACTTATCGTACACACTTGTACACCCTTGTACAAACTTGTACATCCCTGTACACACTTGTACAACCTTGTACAAACTTGTACAAACTTGTACATCCTTGTACACGATTTTACACCCTTGTACACACTTGTACAACCTTGTAAAAACTTGTACAACCTTGTACACACTTGTACACCCTTGTACACACTTGTACAAGCTTGTACACACTTGTACAACCTTGTACACACTTGTACACACTTGTACACCCTTGTACACACATGTACAACCTTGTACACAACTTGTACAACCTTGTACACACTTGTACAACCTTGTAAAACTTGTACACCCTTGTACAAACTTGTACACCCCTGTACACACTTGTACACATTTGTACACACTTGTACACCCTTGTACACACTTGTACAACCTTGTACAAACTTATACAATCTTGTACACACTTGTACAACCCAGTACACAACTTGTACAACCTTGTACACACTTGTACAACCTTGTAAAACTTGTACACCCTTGTACAAACTTGTACACCCCTGTACACACTTGTACACATTTGTACACACTTGTACACCCTTGTACACACTTGTACAACCTTGTAGAAACTTATACAATCTTGTACACACTTGTACAACCCAGTACACACTTGTAAAATCTTGTACAAACTTGTACATCATTGTACACGATTGTACACCCTTGTACACACTTGTACAACCTTGTACACACTTGTACAACCTTGTACACACTTGTACAACCTTGTACACAATTGTACAACCTTGTACACACTTGTACAACCTTGTACACACTTGCACAACTTTGTACACACTTGTACAGTCTTGTACACAATTGTACAACCTTGTACACACTTGTACAACCTTGTACACACTTGTACAACCTTGTACACAATTGTACAGCCTTGTACACACTTGTACAACCTTGTACACACTTGTACAGCCTTGTACACAATTGTACAACCTTGTACACACTTGTACAACCTTGTACACACTTGTACAACCTTGTACACAATTGTACAGCCTTGTACACACTTGTACAACCTTGTACACACCCGTACAACCTTGTAAAAACTTGTACACCCTTGTACACACTTGTACAACCTTGTACAACCTTGTACACACTTGTACAGCCTTGTACACAATTGTACAACCTTGTACACACTTGTACAACCTTGTACAACCTTGTACAAACCTGTACACCCTTGTACACACTTGTACAAGCTTGTACACGATTGTACACCCTTGTACACACTTGTGCACCCTTGTACAAACTTGTACATCCTTGTACACACTTGTACAACCTTGTACAAACTTGTACAAACTTGTACAAACTTGTACATCCTTGTACACGATTGTACACCCTTGTACACACTTGTACAACCTTGTACACACTTGTACAACCTGATACACAATTGTACAACCTTGTACACACTTGTACAACCTTGTACACACTTGTACAACCTTGTACACACTTGTACAACCTTGTACACACTTGTACAACCTTGTACACACTTGTACAACCTTGTACACACTTGTACAACCTTGTACACACTTGTACAACCTTGTACACACTTGTACAGCCTTGTATACAATTGTACAACCTTGTACACACTTGTACAGCCTTGTACACAATTGTACAACCTTGTACACACTTGTACAACCTTGTACACCCTTGTACACACTTTTACTTATCGTACACACTTGTACACCCTTGTACAAACTTGTACATCCTTGTACACACTTGTACAACCTTGTACAAACTTGTACAAACTTGTACATCCTTGTACACGATTTTACACCCTTGTACACACTTGTACAACCTTGTAAAAACTTGTACAACCTTGTACACACTTGTACACCCTTGTACACACTTGTACAAGCTTGTACACACTTGTACAACCTTGTACACACTTGTACACCCTTGTACACACATGTACAACCTTGTACAAACTTATACAATCTTGTACACACTTGTACAACCCAGTACACAACTTGTACAACCTTGTACACACTTGTACAACCTTGTAAAACTTGTACACCCTTTTACAAACTTGTACACCCCTGTACACACTTGTACACATTTGTACACACTTGTACACCCTTGTACACACTTGTACAACCTTGTACAAACTTATACAATCTTGTACACACTTGTACAACCCAGTACACAACTTGTACAACCTTGTACACACTTGTACAACCTTGTAAAACTTGTACACCCTTGTACAAACTTGTACACTACTGTACACACTTGTACACATTTGTACACACTTGTACACCCTTGTACACACTTGTACAACCTTGTACAAACTTATACAATCTTGTACACACTTGTACAACCCAGTACACACTTGTAAAATCTTGTACAAACTTGTACATCATTGTACACGATTGTACACCCTTGTACACACTTGTACAACCTTGTACACACTTGTACAACCTTGTACACAATTGTACAACCTTGTACACACTTGTACAACCTTGTACACACTTGCACAACTTTGTACACACTTGTACAGTCTTGTACACAATTGTACAACCTTGTACACACTTGTACAACCTTGTACACACTTGTACAACCTTGTACACAATTGTACAGCCTTGTACACACTTGTACAACCTTGTACACACTTGTACAGCCTTGTACACAATTGTACAACCTTGTACACACTTGTACAACCTTGTACACACTTGTACAACCTTGTACACAATTGTACAGCCTTGTACACACTTGTACAACCTTGTACACACTTGTACAACCTTGTAAAAACTTGTACACCCTTGTACACACTTGTACAACCTTGTACAACCTTGTACAAACTTGTACATCCTTGTACACGATTTTTCACCCTTGTACATACTTGTACAACCTTGTACAAACTTGTACATCCTTGTACACACTTGTACAACCTTGTACAAACTTGTACAAACTTGTACATCCTTGTACACGATTTTTCACCCTTGTACACACTTGTACAAACTTGTACACACTTGTACACCCTTTTACACACTTGTACAACCTTGTACACACTTGTACAACCTTGTACACACTTGTACAACCTTGTACACACTTGTACAACCTTGTACACACTTGTACAACCTTGTACACACTTGTACAACCTTGTACACACTTGTACAACCTTGTACACACTTGTACAACCTTGTACACACTTGTACAACCTTGTACACACTTGTACAACCATGTAAAAACTTGTACAACCTTGTTCACACTTGTACACCCTTGTTCACACTTGTACACCCTTGTACACACTTGTACAACCTTGTACACACTTGTACACCCTTGTACACACTTGTACAACCTTGTACAAACCTGTACACCCTTGTACACACTTGTACATGCTTGTACACACTTGTACAAGCTTGTATACACTTGTACACCTTTGTTCAAATTTGTGAACCCTTGTACACTTTTGTACACCCTTGTACACATTTGTACAACCTTGTACAAACTTGTACACACTTGTACAAACTTGTAAACACTTGTACAACCTTGTACACACTTGTACAACGTTGTACACACTTGTAGAAGTTGTACACACTTGTACAACCTTGTACACACTTGTACAACCTTGTACACACTTGTACAACCTTGTACACAATTGTAAAACCTTGTACACACTTGTACAACCTTGTACAAACTTGTACACACTTGTACAAACTTTTACATCCTTGTACACATTTGTACACCCTTGTACACACTTGTACAACCTTGTACAACCTTGTACAAACCTGTACACCCTTGTACACACTTGTACAAGCTTGTACACGATTGTACACCCTTGTACACACTTGTGCACCCTTGTACAAACTTGTACATCCTTGTACACACTTGTACAACCTTGTACAAACTTGTACAAACTTGTACAAACTTGTACATCCTTGTACACGATTGTACACCCTTGTACACACTTGTACAACCTTGTACACACTTGTACAACCTGATACACAATTGTACAACCTTGTACACACTTGTACAACCTTGTACACACTTGTACAACCTTGTACACACTTGTACAACCTTGTACACACTTGTACAACCTTGTACACACTTGTACAGCCTTGTACACAATTGTACAACCTTGTACACACTTGTACAACCTTGTACACACTTTTACAGCCTTGTACAAAATTGTACAACCTTGTACACACTTGTACAGCCTTGTACACAATTGTACAACCTTGTACACACTTGTACAACCTTGTACACCCTTGTACAAACTTTTACACATCGTACACACTTGTACACCCTTGTACAAACTTGTACATCCTTGTACACACTTGTACAACCTTGTACACACTTTTACAATCTTGTACACACTTGTACAATCTTGTACACACTTGTACAGCCTTGTACACAATTGTACAACCTTGTACACACTTGTACAGCCTTGTACACAATTGTACAACCTTGTACACACTTGTACAACCTTGTACACCCTTGTACACACTTTTACTTATCGTACACACTTGTACACCTTTGTACAAACTTGTACATCCTTGTACACACTTGTACAACCTTGTACAAACTTGTACAAACTTGTACATCCTTGTACACGATTTTACAACCTTGTACACACTTGTACAACCTTGTAAAAACTTGTACAACCTTGTACACACTTGTACACCCTTGTACACACTTGTACAAGCTTGTACACACTTGTACAACCTTGTACACACTTGTACACACTTGTACACCCTTGTACACACATGTACAACCTTGTACACAACTTGTACAACCTTGTACACACTTGTACAACCTTGTAAAACTTGTACACCCTTGTACAAACTTGTACACCCCTGTACACACTTGTACACATTTGTACACACTTGTACACCCTTGTACACGCTTGTACAACCTTGTACAAACTTATACAATCTTGTACACACTTGTACAACCCAGTACACAACTTGTACAACCTTGTACACACTTGTACAACCTTGTAAAACTTGTACACCCTTGTACAAACTTGTACACCCCTGTACACACTTGTACACATTTGTACACACTTGTACACCCTTGTACACACTTGTACAACCTTGTACAAACTTATACAATCTTGTACACACTTGTACAACCCAGTACACACTTGTAAAATCTTGTACAAACTTGTACATCATTGTACACGATTGTACACCCTTGTACACACTTGTACAACCTTGTACACACTTGTACAACCTTGTACACAAATGTACAACCTTGTACACACTTGTACAACCTTGTACACACTTGCACAACTTTGTACACACTTGTACAGTCTTGTACACAATTGTACAACCTTGTACACACTTGTACAACCTTGTACACACTTGTACAACCTTGTACACAATTGTACAGCCTTGTACACACTTGTACAACCTTGTACACACTTGTACAGCCTTGTAAACAATTGTACAACCTTGTACACACTTGTACAACCTTGTACACACTTGTACAACCTTGTACACAATTGTACAGCCTTGTAAACAATTGTACAACCTTGTACACACTTGTACAACCTTGTACACACTTGTACAACCTTGTACACAATTGTACAGCCTTGTACACACTTGTACAACCTTGTACACACTCGTACAACCTTGTAAAAACTTGTACACCCTTGTACACACTTGTACAACCTTGTACAACCTTGTACACACTTGTACAGCCTTGTACACAATTGTACAACCTTGTACACACTTGTACAACCTTGTACAACCTTGTACAAACCTGTACACCCTTGTACACACTTGTACAAGCTTGTACACGATTGTACACCCTTGTACACACTTGTGCACCCTTGTACAAACTTGTACATCCTTGTACACACTTGTACAACCTTGTACACACTTGTACAACCTTGTACAAACTTGTACAAACTTGTACAAACTTGTACATCCTTGTACACGATTGTACACCCTTGTACACACTTGTACAACCTTGTACACACTTGTACAACCTGATACACAATTGTACAACCTTGTACACACTTGTACAACCTTGTACACACTTGTACAACCTTGTACACACTTGTACAACCTTGTACACACTTGTACAACCTTGTACACACTTGTACAGCCTTGTATACAATTGTACAACCTTGTACACACTTGTACAGCCTTGTACACAATTGTACAACCTTGTACACACTTGTACAACCTTGTACACCCTTGTACACACTTTTACTTATCGTACACACTTGTACACCCTTGTACAAACTTGTACATCCTTGTACACACTTGTACAACCTTGTACAAACTTGTACAAACTTGTACATCCTTGTACACGATTTTACACCCTTGTACACACTTGTACAACCTTGTACACACTTGTACAACCTTGTACACAATTGTACAGCCTTGTACACACTTGTACAACCTTGTACACACTTGTACAGCCTTGTAAACAATTGTACAACCTTGTACACACTTGTACAACCTTGTACACACTTGTACAACCTTGTACACAATTGTACAGCCTTGTAAACAATTGTACAACCTTGTACACACTTGTACAACCTTGTACACACTTGTACAACCTTGTACACAATTGTACAGCCTTGTACACACTTGTACAACCTTGTACACACTCGTACAACCTTGTAAAAACTTGTACACCCTTGTACACACTTGTACAACCTTGTACAACCTTGTACACACTTGTACAGCCTTGTACACAATTGTACAACCTTGTACACACTTGTACAACCTTGTACAACCTTGTACAAACCTGTACACCCTTGTACACACTTGTACAAGCTTGTACACGATTGTACACCCTTGTACACACTTGTGCACCCTTGTACAAACTTGTACATCCTTGTACACACTTGTACAACCTTGTACAAACTTGTACAAACTTGTACAAACTTGTACATCCTTGTACACGATTGTACACCCTTGTACACACTTGTACAACCTTGTACACACTTGTACAACCTGATACACAATTGTACAACCTTGTACACACTTGTACAACCTTGTACACACTTGTACAACCTTGTACACACTTGTACAACCTTGTACACACTTGTACAACCTTGTACACACTTGTACAGCCTTGTATACAATTGTACAACCTTGTACACACTTGTACAGCCTTGTACACAATTGTACAACCTTGTACACACTTGTACAACCTTGTACACCCTTGTACACACTTTTACTTATCGTACACACTTGTACACCCTTGTACAAACTTGTACATCCTTGTACACACTTGTACAACCTTGTACAAACTTGTACAAACTTGTACATCCTTGTACACGATTTTACACCCTTGTACACACTTGTACAACCTTGTAAAAACTTGTACAACCTTGTACACACTTGTACACCCTTGTACACACTTGTACAAGCTTGTACACACTTGTACAACCTTGTACACACTTGTACACCCTTGTACACACATGTACAACCTTGTACACAACTTGTACAACCTTGTACACACTTGTACAACCTTGTAAAACTTGTACACCCTTGTACAAACTTGTACACCCCTGTACACACTTGTACACATTTGTACACACTTGTACACCCTTGTACACACTTGTACAACCTTGTACAAACTTATACAATCTTGTACACACTTGTACAACCCAGTACACAACTTGTACAACCTTGTACACACTTGTACAACCTTGTAAAACTTGTACACCCTTGTACAAACTTGTACACCCCTGTACACACTTGTACACATTTGTACACACTTGTACACCCTTGTACACACTTGTACAACCTTGTACAAACTTATACAATCTTGTACACACTTGTACAACCCAGTACACACTTGTAAAATCTTGTACAAACTTGTACATCATTGTACACGATTGTACACCTTTGTACACACTTGTACAACCTTGTACACACTTGTACAACCTTGTACACAATTGTACAACCTTGTACACACTTGTACAACCTTGTACACACTTGCACAACTTTGTACACACTTGTACAGTCTTGTACACAATTGTACAACCTTGTACACACTTGTACAACCTTGTACACACTTGTACAACCTTGTACACAATTGTACAGCCTTGTACACAATTGTACAACCTTGTACACACTTGTACAGCCTTGTACACAATTGTACAACCTTGTACACACTTGTACAACCTTTACACACTTGTACAACCTTTACACACTTGTACAACCTTGTACACAATTGTACAGCCTTGTACACACTTGTACAACCTTGTACACAATTGTACAGCCTTGTACACAATTGTACAACCTTGTACACACTTGTACAGCCTTGTACACAATTGTACAACCTTGTACACACTTGTACAACCTTGTACACAATTGTACAACCTTGTACACACTTGTACAACCTTGTACACACTTGCACAACTTTGTACACACTTGTACAGTCTTGTACACAATTGTACAACCTTGTACACACTTGTACAACCTTGTACACACTTGTACAACCTTGTACACAATTGTACAGCCTTGTACACACTTGTACAACCTTGTACACACTTGTACAGCCTTGTACACAATTGTACAACCTTGTACACACTTGTACAACCTTGTACACACTTGTACAACCTTGTACACAATTGTACAGCCTTGTACACACTTGTACAACCTTGTACACACTCGTACAACCTTGTAAAAACTTGTACACCCTTGTACACACTTGTACAACCTTGTACAACCTTGTACACACTTGTACAGCCTTTTACACAATTGTACAACCTTGTACACACTTGTACAACCTTGTACAACCTTGTACAAACCTGTACACCCTTGTACACACTTGTACAAGCTTGTACACGATTGTACACCCTTGTACACACTTGTGCACCCTTGTACAAACTTGTACATCCTTGTACACACTTGTACAACCTTGTACAAACTTGTACAAACTTGTACAAACTTGTACATCCTTGTACACGATTGTACACCCTTGTACACACTTGTACAACCTTGTACACACTTGTACAACCTGATACACAATTGTACAACCTTGTACACACTTGTACAACCTTGTACACACTTGTACAACCTTGTACACACTTGTACAACCTTGTACACACTTGTACAACCTTGTACACACTTGTACAGCCTTGTATACAATTGTACAACCTTGTACACACTTGTACAGCCTTGTACACAATTGTACAACCTTGTACACACTTGTACAACCTTGTACACCCTTGTACACACTTTTACTTATCGTACACACTTGTACACCCTTGTACAAACTTGTACATCCTTGTACACACTTGTACAAACTTATACAATCTTGTACACACTTGTACAACCCAGTACACACTTGTAAAATCTTGTACAAACTTGTACATCATTGTACACGATTGTACACCCTTGTACACACTTGTACAACCTTGTACACACTTGTACAACCTTGTACACAATTGTACAACCTTGTACACACTTGTACAACCTTGTACACACTTGCACAACTTTGTACACACTTGTACAGTCTTGTACACAATTGTACAACCTTGTACACACTTGTACAACCTTGTACACACTTGTACAACCTTGTACACAATTGTACAGCCTTGTACACACTTGTACAACCTTGTACACACTTGTACAGCCTTGTAAACAATTGTACAACCTTGTACACACTTGTACAACCTTGTACACACTTGTACAACCTTGTACACAATTGTACAGCCTTGTAAACAATTGTACAACCTTGTACACACTTGTACAACCTTGTACACACTTGTACAACCTTGTACACAATTGTACAGCCTTGTACACACTTGTACAACCTTGTACACACTCGTACAACCTTGTAAAAACTTGTACACCCTTGTACACACTTGTACAACCTTGTACAACCTTGTACACACTTGTACAGCCTTGTACACAATTGTACAACCTTGTACACACTTGTACAACCTTGTACAACCTTGTACAACCTTGTACAAACCTGTACACCCTTGTACACACTTGTACAAGCTTGTACACGATTGTACACCCTTGTACACACTTGTGCACCCTTGTACAAACTTGTACATCCTTGTACACACTTGTACAACCTTGTACACACTTGTACAACCTTGTACAAACTTGTACAAACTTGTACAAACTTGTACATCCTTGTACACGATTGTACACCCTTGTACACACTTGTACAACCTTGTACACACTTGTACAACCTGATACACAATTGTACAACCTTGTACACACTTGTACAACCTTGTACACACTTGTACAACCTTGTACACACTTGTACAACCTTGTACACACTTGTACAACCTTGTACACACTTGTACAGCCTTGTATACAATTGTACAACCTTGTACACACTTGTACAGCCTTGTACACAATTGTACAACCTTGTACACACTTGTACAACCTTGTACACCCTTGTACACACTTTTACTTATCGTACACACTTGTACACCCTTGTACAAACTTGTACATCCTTGTACACACTTGTACAACCTTGTACAAACTTGTACAAACTTGTACATCCTTGTACACGATTTTACACCCTTGTACACACTTGTACAACCTTGTACACACTTGTACAACCTTGTACACAATTGTACAGCCTTGTACACACTTGTACAACCTTGTACACACTTGTACAGCCTTGTAAACAATTGTACAACCTTGTACACACTTGTACAACCTTGTACACACTTGTACAACCTTGTACACAATTGTACAGCCTTGTAAACAATTGTACAACCTTGTACACACTTGTACAACCTTGTACACACTTGTACAACCTTGTACACAATTGTACAGCCTTGTACACACTTGTACAACCTTGTACACACTCGTACAACCTTGTAAAAACTTGTACACCCTTGTACACACTTGTACAACCTTGTACAACCTTGTACACACTTGTACAGCCTTGTACACAATTGTACAACCTTGTACACACTTGTACAACCTTGTACAACCTTGTACAAACCTGTACACCCTTGTACACACTTGTACAAGCTTGTACACGATTGTACACCCTTGTACACACTTGTGCACCCTTGTACAAACTTGTACATCCTTGTACACACTTGTACAACCTTGTACAAACTTGTACAAACTTGTACAAACTTGTACATCCTTGTACACGATTGTACACCCTTGTACACACTTGTACAACCTTGTACACACTTGTACAACCTGATACACAATTGTACAACCTTGTACACACTTGTACAACCTTGTACACACTTGTACAACCTTGTACACACTTGTACAACCTTGTACACACTTGTACAACCTTGTACACACTTGTACAGCCTTGTATACAATTGTACAACCTTGTACACACTTGTACAGCCTTGTACACAATTGTACAACCTTGTACACACTTGTACAACCTTGTACACCCTTGTACACACTTTTACTTATCGTACACACTTGTACACCCTTGTACAAACTTGTACATCCTTGTACACACTTGTACAACCTTGTACAAACTTGTACAAACTTGTACATCCTTGTACACGATTTTACACCCTTGTACACACTTGTACAACCTTGTAAAAACTTGTACAACCTTGTACACACTTGTACACCCTTGTACACACTTGTACAAGCTTGTACACACTTGTACAACCTTGTACACACTTGTACACCCTTGTACACACATGTACAACCTTGTACACAACTTGTACAACCTTGTACACACTTGTACAACCTTGTAAAACTTGTACACCCTTGTACAAACTTGTACACCCCTGTACACACTTGTACACATTTGTACACACTTGTACACCCTTGTACACACTTGTACAACCTTGTACAAACTTATACAATCTTGTACACACTTGTACAACCCAGTACACAACTTGTACAACCTTGTACACACTTGTACAACCTTGTAAAACTTGTACACCCTTGTACAAACTTGTACACCCCTGTACACACTTGTACACATTTGTACACACTTGTACACCCTTGTACACACTTGTACAACCTTGTACAAACTTATACAATCTTGTACACACTTGTACAACCCAGTACACACTTGTAAAATCTTGTACAAACTTGTACATCATTGTACACGATTGTACACCTTTGTACACACTTGTACAACCTTGTACACACTTGTACAACCTTGTACACAATTGTACAACCTTGTACACACTTGTACAACCTTGTACACACTTGCACAACTTTGTACACACTTGTACAGTCTTGTACACAATTGTACAACCTTGTACACACTTGTACAACCTTGTACACACTTGTACAACCTTGTACACAATTGTACAGCCTTGTACACAATTGTACAACCTTGTACACACTTGTACAGCCTTGTACACAATTGTACAACCTTGTACACACTTGTACAACCTTTACACACTTGTACAACCTTTACACACTTGTACAACCTTGTACACAATTGTACAGCCTTGTACACACTTGTACAACCTTGTACACAATTGTACAGCCTTGTACACAATTGTACAACCTTGTACACACTTGTACAGCCTTGTACACAATTGTACAACCTTGTACACACTTGTACAACCTTGTACACAATTGTACAACCTTGTACACACTTGTACAACCTTGTACACACTTGCACAACTTTGTACACACTTGTACAGTCTTGTACACAATTGTACAACCTTGTACACACTTGTACAACCTTGTACACACTTGTACAACCTTGTACACAATTGTACAGCCTTGTACACACTTGTACAACCTTGTACACACTTGTACAGCCTTGTACACAATTGTACAACCTTGTACACACTTGTACAACCTTGTACACACTTGTACAACCTTGTACACAATTGTACAGCCTTGTACACACTTGTACAACCTTGTACACACTCGTACAACCTTGTAAAAACTTGTACACCCTTGTACACACTTGTACAACCTTGTACAACCTTGTACACACTTGTACAGCCTTTTACACAATTGTACAACCTTGTACACACTTGTACAACCTTGTACAACCTTGTACAAACCTGTACACCCTTGTACACACTTGTACAAGCTTGTACACGATTGTACACCCTTGTACACACTTGTGCACCCTTGTACAAACTTGTACATCCTTGTACACACTTGTACAACCTTGTACAAACTTGTACAAACTTGTACAAACTTGTACATCCTTGTACACGATTGTACACCCTTGTACACACTTGTACAACCTTGTACACACTTGTACAACCTGATACACAATTGTACAACCTTGTACACACTTGTACAACCTTGTACACACTTGTACAACCTTGTACACACTTGTACAACCTTGTACACACTTGTACAACCTTGTACACACTTGTACAGCCTTGTATACAATTGTACAACCTTGTACACACTTGTACAGCCTTGTACACAATTGTACAACCTTGTACACACTTGTACAACCTTGTACACCCTTGTACACACTTTTACTTATCGTACACACTTGTACACCCTTGTACAAACTTGTACATCCTTGTACACACTTGTACAACCTTGTACAAACTTGTACAAACTTGTACATCCTTGTACACGATTTTACACCCTTGTACACACTTGTACAACCTTGTAAAAACTTGTACAACCTTGTACACACTTGTACACCCTTGTACACACTTGTACAAGCTTGTACACACTTGTACAACCTTGTACACACTTGTACACCCTTGTACACACATGTACAACCTTGTACACAACTTGTACAACCTTGTACACACTTGTACAACCTTGTAAAACTTGTACACCCTTGTACAAACTTGTACACCCCTGTACACACTTGTACACATTTGTACACACTTGTACACCCTTGTACACACTTGTACAACCTTGTACAAACTTATACAATCTTGTACACACTTGTACAACCCAGTACACAACTTGTACAACCTTGTACACACTTGTACAACCTTGTAAAACTTGTACACCCTTGTACAAACTTGTACACCCTTGTACACACTTGTACACATTTGTACACACTTGTACACCCTTGTACACACTTGTACAACCTTGTACAAACTTATACAATCTTGTACACACTTGTACAACCCAGTACACACTTGTAAAATCTTGTACAAACTTGTACATCATTGTACACGATTGTACACCTTTGTACACACTTGTACAACCTTGTACACACTTGTACAACCTTGTACACAATTGTACAACCTTGTACACACTTGTACAACCTTGTACACACTTGCACAACTTTGTACACACTTGTACAGTCTTGTACACAATTGTACAACCTTGTACACACTTGTACAACCTTGTACACACTTGTACAACCTTGTACACAATTGTACAGCCTTGTACACAATTGTACAACCTTGTACACACTTGTACAGCCTTGTACACAATTGTACAACCTTGTACACACTTGTACAACCTTTACACACTTGTACAACCTTGTACACAATTGTACAGCCTTGTACACACTTGTACAACCTTGTACACACTTGTACAACCTTGTAAAAACTTGTACACCCTTGTACACACTTGTACAACCTTGTACAACCTTGTACAAACTTGTACATCCTTGTACACGATTTTTCACCCTTGTACACACTTGTACAACCTTGTACAAACTTGTACATCCTTGTATACACTTGTACAACCTTGTACAAACTTGTACAAACTTGTACATCCTTGTACACGATTTTTCACCCTTGTACACACTTGTACAACCTTGTACACACTTGTACACCCTTGTACACACTTGTACAACCTTGTACACACTTGTACAACCTTGTACACACTTGTACAACCTTGTACACACTTGTACAACCTTGTACACACTTGTACAACCTTGTACACACTTGTACAACCTTGTACACACTTGTACAACCTTGTACACACTTGTACAACCTTGTACACACTTGTACAACCTTGTACACACTTGTACAACCTTGTACACACTTGTACAACCTTGTACACACTTGTACAACCTTGTACACTCTTGTACAACCTTGTACACACTTGTACAACCTTGTACACACTTGTACAACCTTGTACACACTTGTACAACCTTGTACACACTTGTACAACCATGTAAAAACTTGTACAACCTTGTACACACTTGTACACCCTTGTACACACTTGTACAAGCTTGTACACACTTGTACAACCTTGTACACACTTGTACACCCTTGTACACACTTGTACAACCTTGTACAAACCTGTACACCCTTGTACACACTTGTACATGCTTGTACACACTTGTACAAGCTTGTATACACTTGTACACCTTTGTTCAAATTTGTGAACCCTTGTACACTTTTGTACACCCTTGTATACATTTGTACAACCTTGTACAAACTTGTACACACTTGTACAAATTTGTACACACTTGTACAACCTTGTACAAACTTGTACAACCTTGTACACACTTGTACAACGTTGTACACACTTGTACAAGTTGTACACACTTGTACAACCTTGTACACACTTGTACAACCTTGTACACACTTGTACAACCTTGTACACAATTGTAAAACCTTGTACAACCTTGTACAACCTTGTACAAACCTGTACACCCTTGTACACACTTGTACAAGCTTGTACACGATTGTACACCCTTGTACACCCTTGTGCACCCTTGTACAAACTTGTACATCCTTGTACACACTTGTACAACCTTGTACAAACTTGTACAAACTTGTACAAACTTGTACAAACTTGTACATCCTTGTACACGATTGTACACCCTTGTACACACTTGTACAACCTTGTAAACACTTGTACAACCTGATACACAATTGTACAACTTTGTACACACTTGTACAACCTTGTACACACTTGTACAACCTTGTACACACTTGTACAACCTTGTACACACTTGTACAACCTTGTACACACTTGTACAGCCTTGTACACAATTGTACAACCTTGTACACACTTGTACAGCCTTGTACAAAATTGTACAACCTTGTACACACTTGTACAGCCTTGTACACAATTGTACAACCTTGTACACACTTGTACAACCTTGTACACCCTTGTACAAACTTTTACACATCGTACACACTTGTACACCCTTGTACAAACTTGTACATCCTTGTACACACTTGTACAACCTTGTACACACTTGTACAATCTTGTACACACTTGTACAATCTTGTACACACTTGTACAGCCTTGTACACAATTGTACAACCTTGTACACACTTGTACAGCCTTGTACACAATTGTACAACCTTGTACACACTTGTACAACCTTGTACACCCTTGTACACACTTTTACTTATCGTACACACTTGTACACCCTTGTACAAACTTGTACATCCTTGTACACACTTGTACAACCTTGTACAAACTTGTATATCCTTGTAAACGATTTTACACCCTTGTACACACTTGTACAACCTTGTAAAAACTTGTACAACCTTGTACACACTTGTACACCCTTGTACACAATTGTACAAGCTTGTACACACTTGTACAACCTTGTACACACTTTTACACACTTGTACACCCTTGTACACACATGTACAACCTTGTACACAACTTGTACAACCTTGTACACACTTGTACAACCTTGTAAAACTTGTACACCCTTGTACAAACTTGTACACCCCTGTACACACTTGTACACATTTGTACACACTTGTACACCCTTGTACACACTTGTACAACCTTGTACAAACTTATACAATCTTGTACACACTTGTACAACCCAGTACACAACTTGTACAACCTTGTACACACTTGTACAACCTTGTAAAACTTGTACATCCTTGTACACGATTTTACACCCTTGTACACACTTGTACAACCTTGTAAAAACTTGTACAACCTTGTACACACTTGTACACCCTTGTACACACTTGTACAAGCTTGTACACACTTGTACAACCTTGTACACACTTGTACACCCTTGTACACACATGTACAACCTTGTACACAACTTGTACAACCTTGTACACACTTGTACAACCTTGTAAAACTTGTACACCCTTGTACAAACTTGTACACCCCTGTACACACTTGTACACATTTGTACACACTTGTACACCCTTGTACACACTTGTACAACCTTGTACAAACTTATACAATCTTGTACACACTTGTACAACCCAGTACACAACTTGTACAACCTTGTACACACTTGTACAACCTTGTAAAACTTGTACACCCTTGTACAAACTTGTACACCCCTGTACACACTTGTACACATTTGTACACACTTGTACACCCTTGTACACACTTGTACAACCTTGTACAAACTTATACAATCTTGTACAACCTTGTACAAACTTATACAATCTTGTACACACTTGTACAACCCAGTACACACTTGTAAAATCTTGTACAAACTTGTACATCATTGTACACGATTGTACACCTTTGTACACACTTGTACAACCTTGTACACACTTGTACAACCTTGTACACAATTGTACAACCTTGTACACACTTGTACAACCTTGTACACACTTGCACAACTTTGTACACACTTGTACAGTCTTGTACACAATTGTACAACCTTGTACACACTTGTACAACCTTGTACACACTTGTACAACCTTGTACACAATTGTACAGCCTTGTACACAATTGTACAACCTTGTACACACTTGTACAGCCTTGTACACAATTGTACAACCTTGTACACACTTGTACAACCTTTACACACTTGTACAACCTTGTACACAATTGTACAGCCTTGTACACACTTGTACAACCTTGTACACACTTGTACAACCTTGTAAAAACTTGTACACCCTTGTACACACTTGTACAACCTTGTACAACCTTGTACAAACTTGTACATCCTTGTACACGATTTTTCACCCTTGTACACACTTGTACAACCTTGTACAAACTTGTACATCCTTGTATACACTTGTACAACCTTGTACAAACTTGTACAAACTTGTACATCCTTGTACACGATTTTTCACCCTTGTACACACTTGTACAACCTTGTACACACTTGTACACCCTTGTACACACTTGTACAACCTTGTACACACTTGTACAACCTTGTACACACTTGTACAACCTTGTACACACTTGTACAACCTTGTACACACTTGTACAACCTTGTACACACTTGTACAACCTTGTACACACTTGTACAACCTTGTACACACTTGTACAACCTTGTACACACTTGTACAACCTTGTACACACTTGTACAACCTTGTACACACTTGTACAACCTTGTACACACTTGTACAACCTTGTACACTCTTGTACAACCTTGTACACACTTGTACAACCTTGTACACACTTGTACAACCTTGTACACACTTGTACAACCTTGTACACACTTGTACAACCATGTAAAAACTTGTACAACCTTGTACACACTTGTACACCCTTGTACACACTTGTACAAGCTTGTACACACTTGTACAACCTTGTACACACTTGTACACCCTTGTACACACTTGTACAACCTTGTACAAACCTGTACACCCTTGTACACACTTGTACATGCTTGTACACACTTGTACAAGCTTGTATACACTTGTACACCTTTGTTCAAATTTGTGAACCCTTGTACACTTTTGTACACCCTTGTATACATTTGTACAACCTTGTACAAACTTGTACACACTTGTACAAATTTGTACACACTTGTACAACCTTGTACAAACTTGTACAACCTTGTACACACTTGTACAACGTTGTACACACTTGTACAAGTTGTACACACTTGTACAACCTTGTACACACTTGTACAACCTTGTACACACTTGTACAACCTTGTACACAATTGTAAAACCTTGTACAACCTTGTACAACCTTGTACAAACCTGTACACCCTTGTACACACTTGTACAAGCTTGTACACGATTGTACACCCTTGTACACCCTTGTGCACCCTTGTACAAACTTGTACATCCTTGTACACACTTGTACAACCTTGTACAAACTTGTACAAACTTGTACAAACTTGTACAAACTTGTACATCCTTGTACACGATTGTACACCCTTGTACACACTTGTACAACCTTGTAAACACTTGTACAACCTGATACACAATTGTACAACTTTGTACACACTTGTACAACCTTGTACACACTTGTACAACCTTGTACACACTTGTACAACCTTGTACACACTTGTACAACCTTGTACACACTTGTACAGCCTTGTACACAATTGTACAACCTTGTACACACTTGTACAGCCTTGTACAAAATTGTACAACCTTGTACACACTTGTACAGCCTTGTACACAATTGTACAACCTTGTACACACTTGTACAACCTTGTACACCCTTGTACAAACTTTTACACATCGTACACACTTGTACACCCTTGTACAAACTTGTACATCCTTGTACACACTTGTACAACCTTGTACACACTTGTACAATCTTGTACACACTTGTACAATCTTGTACACACTTGTACAGCCTTGTACACAATTGTACAACCTTGTACACACTTGTACAGCCTTGTACACAATTGTACAACCTTGTACACACTTGTACAACCTTGTACACCCTTGTACACACTTTTACTTATCGTACACACTTGTACACCCTTGTACAAACTTGTACATCCTTGTACACACTTGTACAACCTTGTACAAACTTGTACAAACTTGTATATCCTTGTAAACGATTTTACACCCTTGTACACACTTGTACAACCTTGTAAAAACTTGTACAACCTTGTACACACTTGTACACCCTTGTACACAATTGTACAAGCTTGTACACACTTGTACAACCTTGTACACACTTTTACACACTTGTACACCCTTGTACACACATGTACAACCTTGTACACAACTTGTACAACCTTGTACACACTTGTACAACCTTGTAAAACTTGTACACCCTTGTACAAACTTGTACACCCCTGTACACACTTGTACACATTTGTACACACTTGTACACCCTTGTACACACTTGTACAACCTTGTACAAACTTATACAATCTTGTACACACTTGTACAACCCAGTACACAACTTGTACAACCTTGTACACACTTGTACAACCTTGTAAAACTTGTACACCCTTGTACAAACTTGTACACCCCTGTACACACTTGTACACATTTGTACACACTTGTACACCCTTGTACACACTTGTACAACCTTGTACAAACTTATACAATCTTGTACACACTTGTACAACCCAGTACACACTTGTAAAATCTTGTACAAACTTGTACATCATTGTACACGATTGTACACCCTTGTACACACTTGTAAAACCTTGTACACACTTGTACAACCTTGTACACACTTGTACAACCTTGTACACAATTGTACAACCTTGTACACACTTGTACAACCTTGTACACACTTGCACAACTTTGTACACTTGTACAGTCTTGTACACAATTGTACAACCTTGTACACACTTGTACAACCTTGTACACACTTGTACAACCTTGTACACAATTGTACAGCCTTGTACACACTTGTACAACCTTGTACACACTTGTACAGCCTTGTACACAATTGTACAACCTTGTACACACTTGTACAACCTTGTACACACTTGTACAACCTTGTACACAATTGTACAGCCTTGTACACACTTGTACAACCTTGTACACACTTGTACAACCTTGTAAAAACTTGTACACCCTTGTACACACTTGTACAACCTTGTACAACCTTGTACACACTTGTACAGCCTTGTACACAATTGTACAACCTTTACACACTTGTACAAGCTTGTACACGATTGTACACCCTTGTACACACTTGTGCACCCTTGTACAAACTTGTACATCCTTGTACACACTTGTACAACCTTGTACAAACTTGTACAAACTTGTACAAACTTGTACATCCTTGTACACGATTGTACACCCTTGTACACACTTGTACAACCTTGTACACACTTGTACAACCTGATACACAATTGTACAACCTTGTACACACTTGTACAACCTTGTACACACTTGTACAACCTTGTACACACTTGTACAACCTTGTACACACTTGTACAACCTTGTACACACTTGTACAACCTTGTACACACTTGTACAGCCTTGTATACAATTGTACAACCTTGTACACACTTGTACAGCCTTGTACACAATTGTACAACCTTGTACACACTTGTACAACCTTGTACACCCTTGTACACACTTTTACTTATCGTACACACTTGTACACCCTTGTACAAACTTGTACATCCTTGTACACACTTGTACAACCTTGTACAAACTTGTACAAACTTGTACATCCTTGTACACGATTTTACACCCTTGTACACACTTGTACAACCTTGTAAAAACTTGTACAACCTTGTACACACTTGTACACCCTTGTACACACTTGTACAAGCTTGTACACACTTGTACAAGCTTGTACACACTTGTACAACCTTGTACACACTTGTACACACTTGTACACACATGTACAACCTTGTACACAACTTGTACAACCTTGTACACACTTGTACAACCTTGTAAAACTTGTACACCCTTGTACAAACTTGTACACCCCTGTACACACTTGTACACATTTGTACACACTTGTACACCCTTGTACACACTTGTACAACCTTGTACAAACTTATACAATCTTGTACACACTTGTACAACCCAGTACACAACTTGTACAACCTTGTACACACTTGTACAACCTTGTAAAACTTGTACACCCTTGTACAAACTTGTACACCCCTGTACACACTTGTACACATTTGTACACACTTGTACACCCTTGTACACACTTGTACAACCTTGTACAAACTTATACAATCTTGTACACACTTGTACAACCCAGTACACACTTGTAAAATCTTGTACAAACTTGTACATCATTGTACACGATTGTACACCCTTGTACACACTTGTACAACCTTGTACACACTTGTACAACCTTGTACACAATTGTACAACCTTGTACACACTTGTACAACCTTGTACACACTTGCACAACTTTGTACACACTTGTACAGTCTTGTACACAATTGTACAACCTTGTACACACTTGTACAACCTTGTACACACTTGTACAACCTTGTACACACTTGTACAACCTTGTACACAATTGTACAGCCTTGTTCACAATTGTACAACCTTGTACACACTTGTACAGCCTTGTACACAATTGTACAACCTTGTACACACTTGTACAACCTTTACACACTTGTACAACCTTGTACACAATTGTACAGCCTTGTACACACTTGTACAACCTTGTACACACTTGTACAACCTTGTAAAAACTTGTACACCCTTGTACACACTTGTACAACCTTGTACAACCTTGTACAAACTTGTACATCCTTGTACACGATTTTTCACCCTTGTACACACTTGTACAACCTTGTACAAACTTGTACATCCTTGTACACACTTGTACAACCTTGTACAAACTTGTACAAACTTGTACATCCTTGTACACGATTTTTCACCCTTGTACACACTTGTACAACCTTGTACACACTTGTACACCCTTGTACACACTTGTACACCCTTGTACACACTTGTACAACCTTGTACACACTTGTACAACCTTGTACACACTTGTACAACCTTGTACACACTTGTACAACCTTGTACACACTTGTACAACCTTGTACACACTTGTACAACCTTGTACACACTTGTACAACCTTGTACACACTTGTACAACCTTGTACACACTTGTACAACCTTGTACACTCTTGTACAACCTTGTACACACTTGTACAACCTTGTACACACTTGTACAACCTTGTACACACTTGTACAACCTTGTACACACTTGTACAACCATGTAAAAACTTGTACAACCTTGTACACACTTGTACACCCTTGTACACACTTGTACAAGCTTGTACACACTTGTACAACCTTGTACACACTTGTACACCCTTGTACACACTTGTACAACCTTGTACAAACCTGTACACCCTTGTACACACTTGTACATGCTTGTACACACTTGTACAAGCTTGTATACACTTGTACACCTTTGTTCAAATTTGTGAACCCTTGTACACTTTTGTACACCCTTGTATACATTTGTACAACCTTGTACAAACTTGTACACACTTGTACAAACTTGTACACACTTGTACAACCTTGTACAAACTTGTACAACCTTGTACACACTTGTACAACGTTGTACACACTTGTACAAGTTGTACACACTTGTACAACCTTGTACACACTTGTACAACCTTGTACACACTTGTACAACCTTGTACACAATTGTAAAACCTTGTACAACCTTGTACAACCTTGTACAAACCTGTACACCCTTGTACACACTTGTACAAGCTTGTACACGATTGTACACCCTTGTACACCCTTGTGCACCCTTGTACAAACTTGTACATCCTTGTACACACTTGTACAACCTTGTACAAACTTGTACAAACTTGTACAAACTTGTACAAACTTGTACATCCTTGTACACGATTGTACACCCTTGTACACACTTGTACAACCTTGTAAACACTTGTACAACCTGATACACAATTGTACAACTTTGTACACACTTGTACAACCTTGTACACACTTGTACAACCTTGTACACACTTGTACAACCTTGTACACACTTGTACAACCTTGTACACACTTGTACAGCCTTGTACACAATTGTACAACCTTGTACACACTTGTACAACCTTGTACACACTTGTACAACCTTGTACACAATTGTACAGCCTTGTACACACTTGTACAACCTTGTACACACTTGTACAGCCTTGTACAAAATTGTACAACCTTGTACACACTTGTACAGCCTTGTACACAATTGTACAACCTTGTACACACTTGTACAACCTTGTACACCCTTGTACAAACTTTTACACATCGTACACACTTGTACACCCTTGTACAAACTTGTACATCCTTGTACACACTTGTACAACCTTGTACACACTTGTACAATCTTGTACACACTTGTACAATCTTGTACACACTTGTACAGCCTTGTACACAATTGTACAACCTTGTACACACTTGTACAGCCTTGTACACAATTGTACAACCTTGTACACACTTGTACAACCTTGTACACCCTTGTACACACTTTTACTTATCGTACACACTTGTACACCCTTGTACAAACTTGTACATCCTTGTACACACTTGTACAACCTTGTACAAACTTGTACAAACTTGTATATCCTTGTAAACGATTTTACACCCTTGTACACACTTGTACAACCTTGTAAAAACTTGTACAACCTTGTACACACTTGTACACCCTTGTACACAATTGTACAAGCTTGTACACACTTGTACAACCTTGTACACACTTTTACACACTTGTACACCCTTGTACACACATGTACAACCTTGTACACAACTTGTACAACCTTGTACACACTTGTACAACCTTGTAAAACTTGTACACCCTTGTACAAACTTGTACACCCCTGTACACACTTGTACACATTTGTACACACTTGTACACCCTTGTACACACTTGTAAACCTTGTACAAACTTATACAATCTTGTACACACTTGTACAACCCAGTACACAACTTGTACAACCTTGTACACACTTGTACAACCTTGTAAAACTTGTACACCCTTGTACAAACTTGTACACCCCTGTACACACTTGTACACATTTGTACACACTTGTACACCCTTGTACACACTTGTACAACCTTGTACAAACTTATACAATCTTGTACACACTTGTACAACCCAGTACACACTTGTAAAATCTTGTACAAACTTGTACATCATTGTACACGATTGTACACCCTTGTACACACTTGTAAAACCTTGTACACACTTGTACAACCTTGTACACACTTGTACAACCTTGTACACAATTGTACAACCTTGTACACACTTGTACAACCTTGTACACACTTGCACAACTTTGTACACACTTGTACAGTCTTGTACACAATTGTACAACCTTGTACACACTTGTACAACCTTGTACACACTTGTACAACCTTGTACACAATTGTACAGCCTTGTACACACTTGTACAACCTTGTACACACTTGTACAGCCTTGTACACAATTGTACAACCTTGTACACACTTGTACAACCTTGTACACACTTGTACAACCTTGTACACAATTGTACAGCCTTGTACACACTTGTACAACCTTGTACACACTTGTACAACCTTGTAAAAACTTGTACACCCTTGTACACACTTGTACAACCTTGTACAACCTTGTACACACTTGTACAGCCTTGTACACAATTGTACAACCTTGTACACACTTGTACAACCTTGTACAACCTTGTACAAACCTGTACACCCTTGTACACACTTGTACAAGCTTGTACACGATTGTACACACTTGTACACACTTGTGCACCCTTGTACAAACTTGTACATCCTTGTACACACTTTTACAACCTTGTACAAACTTGTACAAACTTGTACAAACTTGTACATCCTTGTACACGATTGTACACCCTTGTACACACTTGTACAACCTTGTACACACTTGTACAACCTGATACACAATTGTACAACCTTGTACACACTTGTACAACCTTGTACACACTTGTACAACCTTGTACACACTTGTACAACCTTGTACACACTTGTACAACCTTGTACACACTTGTACAGCTTTGTATACAATTGTACAACCTTGTACACACTTGTACAACCTTGTACACACTTGTACAACCTTGTACACAATTGTACAGCCTTGTACACACTTGTACAACCTTGTACACACTTGTACAGCCTTGTACAAAATTGTACAACCTTGTACACACTTGTACAGCCTTGTACACAATTGTACAACCTTGTACACACTTGTACAACCTTGTACACCCTTGTACAAACTTTTACACATCGTACACACTTGTACACCCTTGTACAAACTTGTACATCCTTGTACACACTTGTACAACCTTGTACACACTTGTACAATCTTGTACACACTTGTACAATCTTGTACACACTTGTACAATCTTGTACACCCTTGTACACACTTTTACTTATCGTACACACTTGTACACCCTTGTACAAACTTGTACATCCTTGTACACACTTGTACAACCTTGTACAAACTTGTACAAACTTGTACATCCTTGTACACGATTTTACACCCTTGTACACACTTGTACAACCTTGTAAAAACTTGTACAACCTTGTACACACTTGTACACCCTTGTACACACTTGTACAAGCTTGTACACACTTGTACAACCTTGTACACACTTGTACACCCTTGTACACACATGTACAACCTTGTACACAACTTGTACAACCTTGTACACACTTGTACAACCTTGTAAAACTTGTACACCCTTGTACAAACTTGTACACCCCTGTACACACTTGTACACATTTGTACACACTTGTACACCCTTGTACACACTTGTACAACCTTGTACAAACTTATACAATCTTGTACACACTTGTACAACCCAGTACACACTTGTAAAATCTTGTACAAACTTGTACATCATTGTACACGATTGTACACCCTTGTACACACTTGTACAACCTTGTACACACTTGTACAACCTTGTACACACTTGCACAACTTTGTACACACTTGTACAGTCTTGTACACAATTGTACAACCTTGTACACACTTGTACAACCTTGTACACACTTGTACAACCTTGTACACAATTGTACAGCCTTGTACACACTTGTACAACCTTGTACACACTTGTACAGCCTTGTACACAATTGTACAACCTTGTACACACTTGTACAACCTTGTACACACTTGTACAACCTTGTACACAATTGTACAGCCTTGTACACACTTGTACAACCTTGTACACACTTGTACAACCTTGTAAAAACTTGTACACCCTTGTACACACTTGTACAACCTTGTACAACCTTGTACACACTTGTACAGCCTTGTACACAATTGTACAACCTTGTACACACTTGTACAACCTTGTACACAATTGTACAACCTCGTACACACTTGTACAACCTTGTACACACTTGTACAACCTTGTACACAATTGTACAACCTTGTACACACTTGTACAACCTTGTACACACTTGTACAACCTTGTACACACTTGTACAACCTTTTACACACTTGTACAGCCTTGTACACAATT
Organism: Macrosteles quadrilineatus; assembly: GCF_028750875.1. Classification (NCBI taxonomy): domain Eukaryota; kingdom Metazoa; phylum Arthropoda; class Insecta; order Hemiptera; family Cicadellidae; genus Macrosteles; species Macrosteles quadrilineatus. Next base: position 39,609 of record NW_026542747.1, read on the forward strand.
GTACAGCCTTGTACACAATTGTACAACCTTGTACACACTTGTACAACCTTGTACACCCTTGTACACACTTTTACTTATCGTACACACCTTACACCCTTGTACAAACTTGTACATCCTTGTACACACTTGTACAACCTTGTACAAACTTGTACATCCTTGTACACGATTTTACACCCTTGTACACACTTGTACAACCTTGTAAAAACTTGTACAACCTTGTACACACTTGTACAACCTTGTACACACTTGTACAACCTTGTACACACTTGTACAACCTTGTACACACTTGTACAACCTTGTACACACTTGTACAACCTTGTACACACTTGTACAACCTTGTACACACTTGTAAAACCTTGTACACACTTGTACAACCTTGTACACACTTGTACAACCTTGTACACACTTGTACAGCCTTGTACACAATTGTACAACCTTGTACACACTTGTACAGCCTTGTACACAATTGTAAAACCTTGTACACACTTGTACAACCTTGTACACCCTTGTACACACTTTTACTTATCGTACACACTTGTACACCCTTGTACAAACTTGTACATCCTTATACACACTTGTACAACCTTGTACAAACTTGTACAAACTTGTACATCCTTGTACACGATTTTACACCCTTGTACACACTTGTACAACCTTGTAAAAACTTGTACAACCTTGTACACACTTGTACAAGCTTGTACACACTTGTACAAGCTTGTACACACTTGTACAAGCTTGTACACACTTGTACAACCTTGTACACACTTGTACAACCTTGTACACACTTGTACAACCTTGTACACACTTGTACAACCTTGTACACACTTGTACAACCTTGTACACACTTGTACAACCTTGTACACACTTGTACAACCTTGTACACACTTGTACAACCTTGTACACACTTGTACAACCTTGTACACACTTGTACAACCTTGTACACACTTGTACAACCTTGTACACACTTGTACAACCTTGTACACACTTGTACAACCTTGTACACAATTGTACAACCTTGTACACACTTGTACAACCTTGTACACACTTGTACAACCTTGAACACACTTGTACAGCCTTGTACACAATTGTACAGCCTTGTACACACTTGTACAACCTTGTACACACTTGTACAACCTTGTACACACTTGTACATCCTCGTAAAAACTTGTACACCTTTGTACACACTTGTACAACCTTGTACAACCTTGTACACACTTGTACAGCCTTGTACAACCTTGTACACACTTGTAGAGCCTTGTAAAAACTTGTACACCCTTGTACACACATGTACAACCTTGTACACAACTTGTACAACCTTGTACACACTTGTACAACCTTGTAAAACTTGTACACATTTGTACACACTTGTACACCCTTGTACACACTTGTACAACCTTGTACAAACTTATACAATCTTGTACACACTTGTACAACCCAGTACACACTTATACAATCTTGTACAAACTTGTACTCCCTTGTACAAACTTGTACAACCTTGTACACAATTGTAAAACCTTGTACACACTTGTACAACCTTGTACAAACTTGTACACACTTGTACAAACTTTTACATCCTTGTACACATTTGTACACCCTTGTACACACTTGTACAACCTTGTACAACCTTGTACAAACCTGTACACCCTTGTACACACTTGTACAAGCTTGTACACGATTGTACACCCTTGTACACACTTGTGCACCCTTGTACAAACTTGTACATCCTTGTACACACTTGTACAACCTTGTACAAACTTGTACAAACTTGTACAAACTTGTACATCCTTGTACACGATTGTTCACCCTTGTACACACTTGTACAACCTTGTACACACTTGTACAACCTAATACACAATTGTACAACCTTGTACACAGTTGTACAACCTTGTACACACTTGTACAACCTTGTACACACTTGTACAACCTTGTACACACTTGTACAACCTTGTACACACTTGTACAGCCTTGTACACAATTGTACAACCTTGTACACACTTGTACAACCTTGTACACACTTGTACAACCTTGTACACACTTGTACAACCTTGTACACACTTGTACAACCTTTACACAATTGTACAGCCTTGTACACACTTGTACAACCTTGTACACACTTGTACAGCCTTGTACAAAATTGTACAACCTTGTACACACTTGTACAGCCTTGTACACAATTGTACAACCTTGTACACACTTGTACAACCTTGTACACCCTTGTACAAACTTTTACACATCGTACACACTTGTACACCCTTGTACAAACTTGTACATCCTTGTACACACTTGTACAACCTTGTACACACTTGTACAATCTTGTACACACTTGTACAGCCTTGTACACAATTGTACAACCTTGTACACACTTGTACAGCCTTGTACACAATTGTACAACCTTGTACACACTTGTACAACCTTGTACACCCTTGTACACACTTTTACTTATCGTACACACTTGTACACCCTTGTACAAACTTGTACATCCTTGTACACACTTGTACAACCTTGTACAAACTTGTACAAACTTGTACATCCTTGTACACGATTTTACACCCTTGTACACACTTGTACAACCTTGTAAAAACTTGTACACCCTTGTACACACATGTACAACCTTGTACACAACTTGTACAACCTTGTACACACTTGTACAACCTTGTAAAACTTGTACACCCTTGTACAAACTTGTACACCCCTGTACACACTTGTACACATTTGTACACACTTGTACACCCTTGTACACACTTGTACAACCTTGTACAAACTTATACAATCTTGTACACACTTGTACAACCCAGTACACAACTTGTACAACCTTGTACACACTTGTACAACCTTGTAAAACTTGTACACCCTTGTACAAACTTGTACACCCCTGTACACACTTGTACACATTTGTACACACTTGTACACCCTTGTACACACTTGTACAACCTTGTACAAACTTATACAATCTTGTACACACTTGTACAACCCAGTACACACTTGTAAAATCTTGTACAAACTTGTACATCATTGTACACGATTGTACACCCTTGTACACACTTGTAAAACCTTGTACACACTTGTACAACCTTGTACACACTTGTACAACCTTGTACACAATTGTACAACCTTGTACACACTTGTACAACCTTGTACACACTTGCACAACTTTGTAAACACTTGTACAGTCTTGTACACAATTGTACAACCTTGTACACACTTGTACAACCTTGTACACACTTGTACAACCTTGTACACAATTGTACAGCCTTGTACACACTTGTACAACCTTGTACACACTTGTACAGCCTTGTACACAATTGTACAACCTTGTACACACTTGTACAACCTTGTACACACTTGTACAACCTTGTACACAATTGTACAGCCTTGTACACACTTGTACAACCTTGTACACACTTGTACAACCTTGTAAAAACTTGTACACCCTTGTACACACTTGTACAACCTTGTACAACCTTGTACACACTTGTACAGCCTTGTACACAATTGTACAACCTTGTACACACTTGTACAACCTTGTACAACCTTGTACAAACCTGTACACCCTTGTACACACTTGTACAAGCTTGTACACGATTGTACACCCTTGTACACACTTGTGCACCCTTGTACAAACTTGTACATCCTTGTACACACTTGTACAACCTTGTACAAACTTGTACAAACTTGTACATCCTTGTACACGATTGTACACCCTTGTAAACACTTGTACAACCTTGTACACACTTGTACAACCTGATACACAATTGTACAACCTTGTACAACCTTGTACACACTTGTACAACCTTGTACACACTTGTACAACCTTGTACACACTTGTACAACCTTGTACACACTTGTACAACCTTGTACACACTTGTACAGCTTTGTATACAATTGTACAACCTTGTACACACTTGTACAACCTTGTACACACTTGTACAACCTTGTACACAATTGTACAGCCTTGTACACACTTGTACAACCTTGTACACACTTGTACAGCCTTGTACAAAATTGTACAACCTTGTACACACTTGTACAGCCTTGTACACAATTGTACAACCTTGTACACACTTGTACAACCTTGTACACCCTTGTACAAACTTTTACACATCGTACACACTTGTACACCCTTGTACAAACTTGTACATCCTTGTACACACTTGTACAACCTTGTACACACTTGTACAATCTTGTACACACTTGTACAATCTTGTACACACTTGTACAATCTTGTACACCCTTGTACACACTTTTACTTATCGTACACACTTGTACACCCTTGTACAAACTTGTACATCCTTGTACACACTAGTACACACTTGTAAAATCTTGTACAAACTTGTACATCATTGTACACGATTGTACACCCTTGTACACACTTGTACAACCTTGTACACACTTGTACAACCTTGTACACAATTGTACAACCTTGTACACACTTGTACAACCTTGTACACACTTGCACAACTTTGTACACACTTGTACAGTCTTGTACACAATTGTACAACCTTGTACACACTTGTACAACCTTGTACACACTTGTACAACCTTGTACACAATTGTACAGCCTTGTACACACTTGTACAACCTTGTACACACTTGTACAGCCTTGTACACAATTGTACAACCTTGTACACACTTGTACAACCTTGTACACACTTGTACAACCTTGTACACAATTGTACAGCCTTGTACACACTTGTACAACCTTGTACACACTTGTACAACCTTGTAAAAACTTGTACACCCTTGTACACACTTGTACAACCTTGTACAACCTTGTACACACTTGTACAGCCTTGTACACAATTGTACAACCTTGTACACACTTGTACAACCTTGTACACAATTGTACAACCTCGTACACACTTGTACAACCTTGTACACACTTGTACAACCTTGTACACAATTGTACAACCTTGTACACACTTGTACAACCTTGTACACACTTGTACAACCTTGTACACACTTGTACAACCTTTTACACACTTGTACAGCCTTGTACACAATTGTACAGCCTTGTACACAATTGTACAACCTTGTACACACTTGTACAACCTTGTACACCCTTGTACACACTTTTACTTATCGTACACACCTTACACCCTTGTACAAACTTGTACATCCTTGTACACACTTGTACAACCTTGTACAAACTTGTACATCCTTGTACACGATTTTACACCCTTGTACACACTTGTACAACCTTGTAAAAACTTGTACAACCTTGTACACACTTGTACAACCTTGTACACACTTGTACAACCTTGTACACACTTGTACAACCTTGTACACACTTGTACAACCTTGTACACACTTGTACAACCTTGTACACACTTGTAAAACCTTGTACACACTTGTACAACCTTGTACACACTTGTACAACCTTGTACACACTTGTACAACCTTGTACACACTTGTACAGCCTTGTACACAATTGTACAACCTTGTACACACTTGTACAGCCTTGTACACAATTGTAAAACCTTGTACACACTTGTACAACCTTGTACACCCTTGTACACACTTTTACTTATCGTACACACTTGTACACCCTTGTACAAACTTGTACATCCTTATACACACTTGTACAACCTTGTACAAACTTGTACAAACTTGTACATCCTTGTACACGATTTTACACCCTTGTACACACTTGTACAACCTTGTAAAAACTTGTACAACCTTGTACACACTTGTACAAGCTTGTACACACTTGTACAAGCTTGTACACACTTGTACAAGCTTGTACACACTTGTACAACCTTGTACACACTTGTACAACCTTGTACACACTTGTACAACCTTGTACACACTTGTACAACCTTGTACACACTTGTACAACCTTGTACACACTTGTACAACCTTGTACACACTTGTACAACCTTGTACACACTTGTACAACCTTGTACACACTTGTACAACCTTGTACACAATTGTACAACCTTGTACACACTTGTACAACCTTGTACACACTTGTACAACCTTGTACACACTTGTAAAACCTTGTACACAATTGTACAACCTTGTACACACTTGTACAACCTTGTACACACTTGTACAACCTTGAACACACTTGTACAGCCTTGTACACAATTGTACAGCCTTGTACACACTTGTACAACCTTGTACACACTTGTACAACCTTGTACACAATTGTACAGCCTTGTACACACTTGTACAACCTTGTACACACTTGTACAGCCTTGTACACACTTGTACAGCTTTGTATACAATTGTACAACCTTGTACACACTTGTACAACCTTGTACACACTTGTACAACCTTGTACACAATTGTACAGCCTTGTACACACTTGTACAACCTTGTACACACTTGTACAGCCTTGTACAAAATTGTACAACCTTGTACACACTTGTACAGCCTTGTACACACTTGTACAACCTTGTACACCCTTGTACAAACTTTTACACATCGTACACACTTGTACACCCTTGTACAAACTTGTACATCCTTGTACACACTTGTACAACCTTGTACACACTTGTACAATCTTGTACACACTTGTACAATCTTGTACACACTTGTACAATCTTGTACACCCTTGTACACACTTTTACTTATCGTACACACTTGTACACCCTTGTACAAACTTGTACATCCTTGTACACACTTGTACAACCTTGTACAAACTTGTACAAACTTGTACATCCTTGTACACGATTTTACACCCTTGTACACACTTGTACAACCTTGTAAAAACTTGTACAACCTTGTACACACTTGTACACCCTTGTACACACTTGTACAAGCTTGTACACACTTGTACAACCTTGTACACACTTGTACACCCTTGTACACACATGTACAACCTTGTACACAACTTGTACAACCTTGTACACACTTGTACAACCTTGTAAAACTTGTACACCCTTGTACAAACTTGTACACCCCTGTACACACTTGTACACATTTGTACACACTTGTACACCCTTGTACACACTTGTACAACCTTGTACAAACTTATACAATCTTGTACACACTTGTACAACCCAGTACACACTTGTAAAATCTTGTACAAACTTGTACATCATTGTACACGATTGTACACCCTTGTACACACTTGTACAACCTTGTACACACTTGTACAACCTTGTACACAATTGTACAACCTTGTACACACTTGTACAACCTTGTACACACTTGCACAACTTTGTACACACTTGTACAGTCTTGTACACAATTGTACAACCTTGTACACACTTGTACAACCTTGTACACACTTGTACAACCTTGTACACAATTGTACAGCCTTGTACACACTTGTACAACCTTGTACACACTTGTACAGCCTTGTACACAATTGTACAACCTTGTACACACTTGTACAACCTTGTACACACTTGTACAACCTTGTACACAATTGTACAGCCTTGTACACACTTGTACAACCTTGTACACACTTGTACAACCTTGTAAAAACTTGTACAGCCTTGTACACACTTGTACAACCTTGTACAACCTTGTACACACTTGTACAGCCTTGTACACAATTGTACAACCTTGTACACACTTGTACAACCTTGTACACAATTGTACAACCTCGTACACACTTGTACAACCTTGTACACACTTGTACAACCTTGTACACAATTGTACAACCTTGTACACACTTGTACAACCTTGTACACACTTGTACAACCTTGTACACACTTGTACAACCTTTTACACACTTGTACAGCCTTGTACACAATTGTACAGCCTTGTACACAATTGTACAACCTTGTACACACTTGTACAACCTTGTACACCCTTGTACACACTTTTACTTATCGTACACACCTTACACCCTTGTACAAACTTGTACATCCTTGTACACACTTGTACAACCTTGTACAAACTTGTACATCCTTGTACACGATTTTACACCCTTGTACACACTTGTACACCCTTGTAAAAACTTGTACAACCTTGTACACACTTGTACAACCTTGTACACACTTGTACAACCTTGTACACACTTGTACAACCTTGTACACACTTGTACAACCTTGTACACACTTGTACAACCTTGTACACACTTGTACAACCTTGTACACACTTGTAAAACCTTGTACACACTTGTACAACCTTGTACACACTTGTACAACCTTGTACACACTTGTACAACCTTGTACACACTTGTACAGCCTTGTACACAATTGTACAACCTTGTACACACTTGTACAGCCTTGTACACAATTGTAAAACCTTGTACACACTTGTACAACCTTGTACACCCTTGTACACACTTTTACTTATCGTACACACTTGTACACCCTTGTACAAACTTGTACATCCTTATACACACTTGTACAACCTTGTACAAACTTGTACAAACTTGTACATCCTTGTACACGATTTTACACCCTTGTACATACTTGTACAACCTTGTAAAAACTTGTACAACCTTGTACACACTTGTACAAGCTTGTACACACTTGTACAAGCTTGTACACACTTGTACAAGCTTGTACACACTTGTACAACCTTGTACACACTTGTACAACCTTGTACACACTTGTACAACCTTGTACACACTTGTACAACCTTGTACACACTTGTACAACCTTGTACACACTTGTACAACCTTGTACACACTTGTACAACCTTGTACACACTTGTACAACCTTTTACACACTTGTACAACCTTGTACACACTTGTACAACCTTGTACACAATTGTACAACCTTGTACACACTTGTACAACCTTGTACACACTTGTACAACCTTGTACACACTTGTACAACCTTGTACACAATTGTACAACCTTGTACACACTTGTACAACCTTGTACACACTTGTACAACCTTGAACACACTTGTACAGCCTTGTACACAATTGTACAGCCTTGTACACACTTGTACAACCTTGTACACACTTGTACAACCTTGTACACAATTGTACAGCCTTGTACACACTTGTACAACCTTGTACACACTTGTACAGCCTTGTACACAATTGTACAACCTTGTACACACTTGTACAACCTTGTACACACTTGTACAACCTTGTACACAATTGTACAGCCTTGTACACACTTGTACAACCTTGTACACACTTGTACATCCTCGTAAAAACTTGTACACCTTTGTACACACTTGTACAACCTTGTACAACCTTGTACACACTTGTACAGCCTTGTACAACCTTGTACACACTTGTAGAGCCTTGTAAAAACTTGTACACCCTTGTACACACATGGACAACCTTGTACACAACTTGTACAACCTTGTACACACTTGTACAACCTTGTAAAACTTGTACACATTTGTACACACTTGTACACCCTTGTACACACTTGTACAACCTTGTACAAACTTATACAATCTTGTACACACTTGTACAACCCAGTACACACTTATACAATCTTGTACAAACTTGTACTCCCTTGTACAAACTTGTACAACCTTGTACACAATTGTAAAACCTTGTACACACTTGTACAACCTTGTACAAACTTGTACACACTTGTACAAACTTTTACATCCTTGTACACATTTGTACACCCTTGTACACACTTGTACAACCTTGTACACACTTGTACAAACCTGTACACCCTTGTACACACTTGTACAAGCTTGTACACACTTGTACAACCTTGTACACACTTGTACAACCTTGTACACACTTGTACAACCTTGTACACACTTGTACAACCTTGTACACACTTGTACAACCTTGTACACACTTGTACAACCTTGTACACACTTGTACAACCTTGTACACACTTGTACAACCTTGTACACACTTGTACAACCTTGTACACAATTGTACAACCTTGTACACACTTGTACAACCTTGTACACACTTGTACAACCTTGTACACACTTGTACAACCTTGTACACAATTGTACAACCTTGTACACACTTGTACAACCTTGTACACACTTGTACAACCTTGAACACACTTGTACAGCCTTGTACACAATTGTACAGCCTTGTACACACTTGTACAACCTTGTACACACTTGTACAACCTTGTACACAATTGTACAGCCTTGTACACACTTGTACAACCTTGTACACACTTGTACAGCCTTGTACACAATTGTACAACCTTGTACACACTTGTACAACCTTGTACACACTTGTACAACCTTGTACACAATTGTACAGCCTTGTACACACTTGTACAACCTTGTACACACTTGTACATCCTCGTAAAAACTTGTACACCTTTGTACACACTTGTACAACCTTGTACAACCTTGTACACACTTGTACAGCCTTGTACAACCTTGTACACACTTGTAGAGCCTTGTAAAAACTTGTACACCCTTGTACACACATGTACAACCTTGTACACAACTTGTACAACCTTGTACACACTTGTACAACCTTGTAAAACTTGTACACATTTGTACACACTTGTACACCCTTGTACACACTTGTACAACCTTGTACAAACTTATACAATCTTGTACACACTTGTACAACCCAGTACACACTTATACAATCTTGTACAAACTTGTACTACCTTGTACAAACTTGTACAACCTTGTACACAATTGTAAAACCTTGTACACACTTGTACAACCTTGTACAAACTTGTACACACTTGTACAAACTTTTACATCCTTGTACACATTTGTACACCCTTGTACACACTTGTACAACCTTGTACAACCTTGTACAAACCTGTACACCCTTGTACACACTTGTACAAGCTTGTACACGATTGTACACCCTTGTACACACTTGTGCACCCTTGTACAAACTTGTACATCCTTGTAGAGCCTTGTAAAAACTTGTACACCCTTGTACACACTTGTACAACCTTGTACACAATTGTACAGCCTTGTACACACTTGTACAACCTTGTACACACTTGTACAGCCTTGTACACAATTGTACAACCTTGTACACACTTGTACAACCTTGTACACACTCGTACAACCTTGTACACAATTGTACAGCCTTGTACACACTTGTACAACCTTGTACACACTTGTACATCCTCGTAAAAACTTGTACACCTTTGTACACACTTGTACACACTTGTACAACCTTGTACACACTTGTACAACCTTGTACACACTTGTACAACCTTGTACACACTTGTACAGCCTTGTACACAATTGTACAACCTTGTACACACTTGTACAGCCTTGTACACAATTGTAAAACCTTGTACACACTTGTACAACCTTGTACACCCTTGTACACACTTTTACTTATCGTACACACTTGTACACCCTTGTACAAACTTGTACATCCTTATACACGATTGTACAACCTTGTACAAACTTGTACAAACTTGTACATCCTTGTACACGATTTTACACCCTTGTACATACTTGTACAACCTTGTAAAAACTTGTACAACCTTGTACACACTTGTACAAGCTTGTACACACTTGTACAAGCTTGTACACACTTGTACAACCTTGTACACACTTGTACAACCTTGTACACACTTGTACAACCTTGTACACACTTGTACAACCTTGTACACACTTGTACAACCTTGTACACACTTGTACAACCTTGTACACACTTGTACAACCTTGTACACACTTGTACAACCTTGTACACAATTGTACAACCTTGTACACACTTGTACAACCTTGTACACACTTGTACAACCTTGTACACACTTGTACAACCTTGTACACAATTGTACAACCTTGTACACACTTGTACAACCTTGTACACACTTGTACAACCTTGAACACACTTGTACAGCCTTGTACACAATTGTACAGCCTTGTACACACTTGTACAACCTTGTACACACTTGTACAACCTTGTACACAATTGTACAGCCTTGTACACACTTGTACAACCTTGTACACACTTGTACAGCCTTGTACACAATTGTACAACCTTGTACACACTTGTACAACCTTGTACACACTTGTACAACCTTGTACACAATTGTACAGCCTTGTACACACTTGTACAACCTTGTACACACTTGTACATCCTCGTAAAAACTTGTACACCTTTGTACACACTTGTACACCTTTGTACACACTTGTACAACCTTGTACAACCTTGTACACACTTGTACAGCCTTGTACAACCTTGTACACACTTGTAGAGCCTTGTAAAAACTTGTACACCCTTGTACACACATGGACAACCTTGTACACAACTTGTACAACCTTGTACACACTTGTACAACCTTGTAAAACTTGTACACATTTGTACACACTTGTACACCCTTGTACACACTTGTACAACCTTGTACAAACTTATACAATCTTGTACACACTTGTACAACCCAGTACACACTTATACAATCTTGTACAAACTTGTACTCCCTTGTACAAACTTGTACAACCTTGTACACAATTGTAAAACCTTGTACACACTTGTACAACCTTGTACAAACTTGTACACACTTGTACAAACTTTTACATCCTTGTACACATTTGTACACCCTTGTACACACTTGTACAACCTTGTACACACTTGTACAAACCTGTACACCCTTGTACACACTTGTACAAGCTTGTACACACTTGTACAACCTTGTACACACTTGTACAACCTTGTACACACTTGTACAACCTTGTACACACTTGTACAACCTTGTACACACTTGTACAACCTTGTACACACTTGTACAACCTTGTACACACTTGTACAACCTTGTACACACTTGTACAACCTTGTACACAATTGTACAACCTTGTACACACTTGTACAACCTTGTACACACTTGTACAACCTTGTACACACTTGTACAACCTTGTACACACTTGTACAACCTTGTACACAATTGTACAACCTTGTACACACTTGTACAACCTTGTACACACTTGTACAACCTTGAACACACTTGTACAGCCTTGTACACAATTGTACAGCCTTGTACACCCTTGTACAACCTTGTACACACTTGTACAACCTTGTACACAATTGTACAGCCTTGTACACACTTGTACAACCTTGTACACACTTGTACAGCCTTGTACACAATTGTACAACCTTGTACACACTTGTACAACCTTGTACACACTTGTACAACCTTGTACACAATTGTACAACCTTGTACACACTTGTACATCCTCGTAAAAACTTGTACACCTTTGTACACACTTGTACAACCTTGTACAACCTTGTACACACTTGTACAGCCTTGTACAACCTTGTACACACTTGTAGAGCCTTGTAAAAACTTGTACACCCTTGTACACACATGTACAACCTTGTACACAACTTGTACAACCTTGTACACACTTGTACAACCTTGTAAAACTTGTACACATTTGTACACACTTGTACACCCTTGTACACACTTGTACAACCTTGTACAAACTTATACAATCTTGTACACACTTGTACAACCCAGTACACACTTATACAATCTTGTACAAACTTGTACTCCCTTGTACACAATTGTAAAACCTTGTACACACTTGTACAACCTTGTACAAACTTGTACACACTTGTACAAACTTTTACATCCTTGTACACATTTGTACACCCTTGTACACACTTGTACAACCTTGTACAACCTTGTACAAACCTGTACACCCTTGTACACACTTGTACAAGCTTGTACACGATTGTACACCCTTGTACACACTTGTGCACCCTTGTACAAACTTGTACATCCTTGTACAAACTTGTACAAACTTGTACATCCTTGTACACGATTGATCACCCTTGTACACACTTGTACAACCTTGTACACACTTGTACAACCTAATACACAATTGTACAACCTTGTACACACTTGTACAACCTTGTACACACTTGTACAACCTTGTACACACTTGTACAACCTTGTACACACTTGTACAACCTTGTACACACTTGTACAGCCTTGTACACAATTGTACAACCTTGTACACACTTGTACAACCTTGTACACACTTGTACAACCTTTACACAATTGTACAGCCTTGTACACACTTGTACAACCTTGTACACACTTGTACAGCCTTGTACAAAATTGTACAACCTTGTACACACTTGTACAGCCTTGTACAAAATTGTACAACCTTGTACACACTTGTACAGCCTTGTACACAATTGTACAACCTTGTACACACTTGTACAACCTTGTACACCCTTGTACAAACTTTTACACATCGTACACACTTGTACACACTTGTACAAACTTGTACATCCTTGTACACACTTGTACAACCTTGTACACACTTGTACAATCTTGTACACACTTGTACAATCTTGTACACACTTGTACAATCTTGTACACCCTTGTACACACTTTTACTTATCGTACACACTTGTACACCCTTGTACAAACTTGTACATCCTTGTACACACTAGTACACACTTGTAAAATCTTGTACAAACTTGTACATCATTGTACACGATTGTACACCCTTGTACACACTTGTACAACCTTGTACACACTTGTACAACCTTGTACACAATTGTACAACCTTGTACACACTTGTACAACCTTGTACACACTTGCACAACTTTGTACACACTTGTACAGTCTTGTACACAATTGTACAACCTTGTACACACTTGTACAACCTTGTACACACTTGTACAACCTTGTACACAATTGTACAGCCTTGTACACACTTGTACAACCTTGTACACACTTGTACAGCCTTGTACACAATTGTACAACCTTGTACACACTTGTACAACCTTGTACACACTTGTACAACCTTGTACACAATTGTACAGCCTTGTACACACTTGTACAACCTTGTACACACTTGTACAACCTTGTAAAAACTTGTACACCCTTGTACACACTTGTACAACCTTGTACAACCTTGTACACACTTGTACAGCCTTGTACACAATTGTACAACCTTGTACACACTTGTACAACCTTGTACACAATTGTACAACCTCGTACACACTTGTACAACCTTGTACACACTTGTACAACCTTGTACACAATTGTACAACCTTGTACACACTTGTACAACCTTGTACACACTTGTACAGCCTTGTACACAATTGTACAGCCTTGTACACAATTGTACAACCTTGTACACACTTGTACAACCTTGTACACCCTTGTACACACTTTTACTTATCGTACACACCTTACACCCTTGTACAAACTTGTACATCCTTGTACACACTTGTACAACCTTGTACAAACTTGTACATCCTTGTACACGATTTTACACCCTTGTACACACTTGTACAACCTTGTAAAAACTTGTACAACCTTGTACACACTTGTACAACCTTGTACACACTTGTACAACCTTGTACACACTTGTACAACCTTGTACACACTTGTACAACCTTGTACACACTTGTACAACCTTGTACACACTTGTAAAACCTTGTACACACTTGTACAACCTTGTACACACTTGTACAACCTTGTACACACTTGTACAACCTTGTACACACTTGTACAGCCTTGTACACAATTGTACAACCTTGTACACACTTGTACAGCCTTGTACACAATTGTAAAACCTTGTACACACTTGTACAACCTTGTACACCCTTGTACACACTTTTACTTATCGTACACACTTGTACACCCTTGTACAAACTTGTACATCCTTATACACACTTGTACAACCTTGTACAAACTTGTACAAACTTGTACATCCTTGTACACGATTTTACACCCTTGTACACACTTGTACAACCTTGTAAAAACTTGTACAACCTTGTACACACTTGTACAAGCTTGTACACACTTGTACAAGCTTGTACACACTTGTACAAGCTTGTACACACTTGTACAACCTTGTACACACTTGTACAACCTTGTACACACTTGTACAACCTTGTACACACTTGTACAACCTTGTACACACTTGTACAACCTTGTACACACTTGTACAACCTTGTACACACTTGTACAACCTTGTACACACTTGTACAACCTTGTACACACTTGTACAACCTTGTACACACTTGTACAACCTTGTACACAATTGTACAACCTTGTACACACTTGTACAACCTTGTACACACTTGTACAACCTTGTACACACTTGTAAAACCTTGTACACAATTGTACAACCTTGTACACACTTGTACAACCTTGTACACACTTGTACAACCTTGAACACACTTGTACAGCCTTGTACACAATTGTACAGCCTTGTACACACTTGTACAACCTTGTACACACTTGTACAACCTTGTACACAATTGTACAGCCTTGTACACACTTGTACAACCTTGTACACACTTGTACAACCTTGTACACACTTGTACAACCTTGTACACACTTGTACACCCTTGTACACACTTGTACAAGCTTGTACACACTTGTACAACCTTGTACACACTTGTACACCCTTGTACACACATGTACAACCTTGTACACAACTTGTACAACCTTGTACACACTTGTACAACCTTGTAAAACTTGTACACCCTTGTACAAACTTGTACACCCCTGTACACACTTGTACACATTTGTACACACTTGTACACCCTTGTACACACTTGTACAACCTTGTACAAACTTATACAATCTTGTACACACTTGTACAACCCAGTACACACTTGTAAAATCTTGTACAAACTTGTACATCATTGTACACGATTGTACACCCTTGTACACACTTGTACAACCTTGTACACACTTGTACAACCTTGTACACAATTGTACAACCTTGTACACACTTGTACAACCTTGTACACACTTGCACAACTTTGTACACACTTGTACAGTCTTGTACACAATTGTACAACCTTGTACACACTTGTACAACCTTGTACACACTTGTACAACCTTGTACACAATTGTACAGCCTTGTACACACTTGTACAACCTTGTACACAATTGTACAGCCTTGTACACAATTGTACAACCTTGTACACACTTGTACAACCTTGTACACACTTGTACAACCTTGTACACAATTGTACAGCCTTGTACACACTTGTACAACCTTGTACACACTTGTACAACCTTGTAAAAACTTGTACAGCCTTGTACACACTTGTACAACCTTGTACAACCTTGTACACACTTGTACAGCCTTGTACACAATTGTACAACCTTGTACACACTTGTACAACCTTGTACACAATTGTACAACCTCGTACACACTTGTACAACCTTGTACACACTTGTACAACCTTGTACACAATTGTACAACCTTGTACACACTTGTACAACCTTGTACACACTTGTACAACCTTGTACACACTTGTACAACCTTTTACACACTTGTACAGCCTTGTACACAATTGTACAGCCTTGTACACAATTGTACAACCTTGTACACACTTGTACAACCTTGTACACCCTTGTACACACTTTTACTTATCGTACACACCTTACACCCTTGTACAAACTTGTACATCCTTGTACACACTTGTACAACCTTGTACAAACTTGTACATCCTTGTACACGATTTTACACCCTTGTACACACTTGTACAACCTTGTAAAAACTTGTACAACCTTGTACACACTTGTACAACCTTGTACACACTTGTACAACCTTGTACACACTTGTACAACCTTGTACACACTTGTACAACCTTGTACACACTTGTACAACCTTGTACACACTTGTAAAACCTTGTACACACTTGTACAACCTTGTACACACTTGTACAACCTTGTACACACTTGTACAACCTTGTACACACTTGTACAGCCTTGTACACAATTGTACAACCTTGTACACACTTGTACAGCCTTGTACACAATTGTAAAACCTTGTACACACTTGTACAACCTTGTACACCCTTGTACACACTTTTACTTATCGTACACACTTGTACACCCTTGTACAAACTTGTACATCCTTATACACACTTGTACAACCTTGTACAAACTTGTACAAACTTGTACATCCTTGTACACGATTTTACACCCTTGTACATACTTGTACAACCTTGTAAAAACTTGTACAACCTTGTACACACTTGTACAAGCTTGTACACACTTGTACAAGCTTGTACACACTTGTACAAGCTTGTACACACTTGTACAACCTTGTACACACTTGTACAACCTTGTACACACTTGTACAACCTTGTACACACTTGTACAACCTTGTACACACTTGTACAACCTTGTACACACTTGTACAACCTTGTACACACTTGTACAACCTTGTACACACTTGTACAACCTTTTACACACTTGTACAACCTTGTACACACTTGTACAACCTTGTACACAATTGTACAACCTTGTACACACTTGTACAACCTTGTACACACTTGTACAACCTTGTACACACTTGTACAACCTTGTACACAATTGTACAACCTTGTACACACTTGTACAACCTTGTACACACTTGTACAACCTTGAACACACTTGTACAGCCTTGTACACAATTGTACAGCCTTGTACACACTTGTACAACCTTGTACACACTTGTACAACCTTGTACACACTTGTACAACCTTGTACACAATTGTACAGCCTTGTACACACTTGTACAACCTTGTACACACTTGTACAGCCTTGTACACAATTGTACAACCTTGTACACACTTGTACAACCTTGTACACACTTGTACAACCTTGTACACAATTGTACAGCCTTGTACACACTTGTACAACCTTGTACACACTTGTACATCCTCGTAAAAACTTGTACACCTTTGTACACACTTGTACAACCTTGTACAACCTTGTACACACTTGTACAGCCTTGTACAACCTTGTACACACTTGTAGAGCCTTGTAAAAACTTGTACACCCTTGTACACACATGGACAACCTTGTACACAACTTGTACAACCTTGTACACACTTGTACAACCTTGTAAAACTTGTACACATTTGTACACACTTGTACACCCTTGTACACACTTGTACAACCTTGTACAAACTTATACAATCTTGTACACACTTGTACAACCCAGTACACACTTATACAATCTTGTACAAACTTGTACTCCCTTGTACAAACTTGTACAACCTTGTACACAATTGTAAAACCTTGTACACACTTGTACAACCTTGTACAAACTTGTACACACTTGTACAAACTTTTACATCCTTGTACACATTTGTACACCCTTTACACACTTGTACAACCTTGTACACACTTGTACAAACCTGTACACCCTTGTACACACTTGTACAAGCTTGTACACACTTGTACAACCTTGTACACACTTGTACAACCTTGTACACACTTGTACAACCTTGTACACACTTGTACAACCTTGTACACACTTGTACAACCTTGTACACACTTGTACAACCTTGTACACACTTGTACAACCTTGTACACACTTGTACAACCTTGTACACACTTGTACAACCTTGTACACAATTGTACAACCTTGTACACACTTGTACAACCTTGTACACACTTGTACAACCTTGTACACACTTGTACAACCTTGTACACAATTGTACAACCTTGTACACACTTGTACAACCTTGTACACACTTGTACAACCTTGAACACACTTGTACAGCCTTGTTCACAATTGTACAGCCTTGTACACACTTGTACAACCTTGTACACACTTGTACAACCTTGTACACAATTGTACAGCCTTGTACACACTTGTACAACCTTGTACACACTTGTACAGCCTTGTACACAATTGTACAACCTTGTACACACTTGTACAACCTTGTACACACTTGTACAACCTTGTACACAATTGTACAGCCTTGTACACACTTGTACAACCTTGTACACACTTGTACATCCTCGTAAAAACTTGTACACCTTTGTACACACTTGTACAACCTTGTACAACCTTGTACACACTTGTACAGCCTTGTACAACCTTGTACACACTTGTAGAGCCTTGTAAAAACTTGTACACCCTTGTACACACATGTACAACCTTGTACACAACTTGTACAACCTTGTACACACTTGTACAACCTTGTAAAACTTGTACACATTTGTACACACTTGTACACCCTTGTACACACTTGTACAACCTTGTACAAACTTATACAATCTTGTACACACTTGTACAACCCAGTACACACTTATACAATCTTGTACAAACTTGTACTCCCTTGTACAAACTTGTACAACCTTGTACACAATTGTAAAACCTTGTACACACTTGTACAACCTTGTACAAACTTGTACACACTTGTACAAACTTTTACATCCTTGTACACATTTGTACACCCTTGTACACACTTGTACAACCTTGTACAACCTTGTACAAACCTGTACACCCTTGTACACACTTGTACAAGCTTGTACACGATTGTACACCCTTGTACACACTTGTGCACCCTTGTACAAACTTGTACATCCTTGTAGAGCCTTGTAAAAACTTGTACACCCTTGTACACACTTGTACAACCTTGTACACAATTGTACAGCCTTGTACACACTTGTACAACCTTGTACACACTTGTACAGCCTTGTACACAATTGTACAACCTTGTACACACTTGTACAACCTTGTACACACTCGTACAACCTTGTACACAATTGTACAGCCTTGTACACACTTGTACAACCTTGTACACACTTGTACATCCTCGTAAAAACTTGTACACCTTTGTACACACTTGTACACACTTGTACAACCTTGTACACACTTGTACAACCTTGTACACACTTGTACAACCTTGTACACACTTGTACAGCCTTGTACACAATTGTACAACCTTGTACACACTTGTACAGCCTTGTACACAATTGTAAAACCTTGTACACACTTGTACAACCTTGTACACCCTTGTACACACTTTTACTTATCGTACACACTTGTACACCCTTGTACAAACTTGTACATCCTTATACACGATTGTACAACCTTGTACAAACTTGTACAAACTTGTACATCCTTGTACACGATTTTACACCCTTGTACATACTTGTACAACCTTGTAAAAACTTGTACAACCTTGTACACACTTGTACAAGCTTGTACACACTTGTACAAGCTTGTACACACTTGTACAACCTTGTACACACTTGTACAACCTTGTACACACTTGTACAACCTTGTACACACTTGTACAACCTTGTACACACTTGTACAACCTTGTACACACTTGTACAACCTTGTACACACTTGTACAACCTTGTACACACTTGTACAACCTTGTACACACTTGTACAACCTTGTACACACTTGTACAACCTTGTACACACTTGTACAACCTTGTACACAATTGTACAACCTTGTACACACTTGTACAACCTTGTACACACTTGTACAACCTTGTACACACTTGTACAACCTTGTACACAATTGTACAACCTTGTACACACTTGTACAACCTTGTACACACTTGTACAACCTTGAACACACTTGTACAGCCTTGTACACAATTGTACAGCCTTGTACACACTTGTACAACCTTGTACACACTTGTACAACCTTGTACACAATTGTACAGCCTTGTACACACTTGTACAACCTTGTACACACTTGTACAGCCTTGTACACAATTGTACAACCTTGTACACACTTGTACAACCTTGTACACACTTGTACAACCTTGTACACAATTGTACAGCCTTGTACACACTTGTACAACCTTGTACACACTTGTACATCCTCGTAAAAACTTGTACACCTTTGTACACACTTGTACACCTTTGTACACACTTGTACAACCTTGTACAACCTTGTACACACTTGTACAACCTTGTACACACTTGTACAACCTTGTACACACTTGTACAACCTTGTACACAATTGTACAACCTTGTACACACTTGTACAACCTTGTACACACTTGTACAACCTTGAACACACTTGTACAGCCTTGTACACAATTGTACAGCCTTGTACACACTTGTACAACCTTGTACACACTTGTACAACCTTGTACACAATTGTACAGCCTTGTACACACTTGTACAACCTTGTACACACTTGTACAGCCTTGTACACAATTGTACAACCTTGTACACACTTGTACAACCTTGTACACACTTGTACAACCTTGTACACAATTGTACAGCCTTGTACACACTTGTACAACCTTGTACACACTTGTACATCCTCGTAAAAACTTGTACACCTTTGTACACACTTGTACAACCTTGTACAACCTTGTACACACTTGTACAGCCTTGTACAACCTTGTACACACTTGTAGAGCCTTGTAAAAACTTGTACACCCTTGTACACACATGGACAACCTTGTACACAACTTGTACAACCTTGTACACACTTGTACAACCTTGTAAAACTTGTACACATTTGTACACACTTGTACACCCTTAAACACACACTTGTACAACCTTGTACAAACTTATACAATCTTGTACACACTTGTACAACCCAGTACACACTTATACAATCTTGTACAAACTTGTACTCCCTTGTACAAACTTGTACAACCTTGTACACAATTGTAAAACCTTGTACACACTTGTACAACCTTGTACAAACTTGTACACACTTGTACAAACTTTTACATCCTTGTACACATTTGTACACCCTTTACACACTTGTACAACCTTGTACACACTTGTACAAACCTGTACACCCTTGTACACACTTGTACAAGCTTGTACACACTTGTACAACCTTGTACACACTTGTACAACCTTGTACACACTTGTACAACCTTGTACACACTTGTACAACCTTGTACACACTTGTACAACCTTGTACACACTTGTACAACCTTGTACACACTTGTACAACCTTGTACACACTTGTACAACCTTGTACACACTTGTACAACCTTGTACACAATTGTACAACCTTGTACACACTTGTACAACCTTGTACACACTTGTACAACCTTGTACACACTTGTACAACCTTGTACACAATTGTACAACCTTGTACA
Source organism: Macrosteles quadrilineatus (assembly GCF_028750875.1). Taxonomy (NCBI): domain Eukaryota; kingdom Metazoa; phylum Arthropoda; class Insecta; order Hemiptera; family Cicadellidae; genus Macrosteles; species Macrosteles quadrilineatus. Next base: position 62,247 of record NW_026542747.1, read on the forward strand.
CACTTGTACAACCTTGTACACACTTGTACAACCTTGAACACACTTGTACAGCCTTGTTCACAATTGTACAGCCTTGTACACACTTGTACAACCTTGTACACACTTGTACAACCTTGTACACAATTGTACAGCCTTGTACACACTTGTACAACCTTGTACACACTTGTACAGCCTTGTACACAATTGTACAACCTTGTACACACTTGTACAACCTTGTACACACTTGTACAACCTTGTACACAATTGTACAGCCTTGTACACACTTGTACAACCTTGTACACACTTGTACATCCTCGTAAAAACTTGTACACCTTTGTACACACTTGTACAACCTTGTACAACCTTGTACACACTTGTACAGCCTTGTACAACCTTGTACACACTTGTAGAGCCTTGTAAAAACTTGTACACCCTTGTACACACATGTACAACCTTGTACACAACTTGTACAACCTTGTACACACTTGTACAACCTTGTAAAACTTGTACACATTTGTACACACTTGTACACCCTTGTACACACTTGTACAACCTTGTACAAACTTATACAATCTTGTACACACTTGTACAACCCAGTACACACTTATACAATCTTGTACAAACTTGTACTCCCTTGTACAAACTTGTACAACCTTGTACACAATTGTAAAACCTTGTACACACTTGTACAACCTTGTACAAACTTGTACACACTTGTACAAACTTTTACATCCTTGTACACATTTGTACACCCTTGTACACACTTGTACAACCTTGTACAACCTTGTACAAACCTGTACACCCTTGTACACACTTGTACAAGCTTGTACACGATTGTACACCCTTGTACACACTTGTGCACCCTTGTACAAACTTGTACATCCTTGTAGAGCCTTGTAAAAACTTGTACACCCTTGTACACACTTGTACAACCTTGTACACAATTGTACAGCCTTGTACACACTTGTACAACCTTGTACACACTTGTACAGCCTTGTACACAATTGTACAACCTTGTACACACTTGTACAACCTTGTACACACTCGTACAACCTTGTACACAATTGTACAGCCTTGTACACACTTGTACAACCTTGTACACACTTGTACATCCTCGTAAAAACTTGTACACCTTTGTACACACTTGTACACACTTGTACAACCTTGTACACACTTGTACAACCTTGTACACACTTGTACAACCTTGTACACACTTGTACAGCCTTGTACACAATTGTACAACCTTGTACACACTTGTACAGCCTTGTACACAATTGTAAAACCTTGTACACACTTGTACAACCTTGTACACCCTTGTACACACTTTTACTTATCGTACACACTTGTACACCCTTGTACAAACTTGTACATCCTTATACACGATTGTACAACCTTGTACAAACTTGTACAAACTTGTACATCCTTGTACACGATTTTACACCCTTGTACATACTTGTACAACCTTGTAAAAACTTGTACAACCTTGTACACACTTGTACAAGCTTGTACACACTTGTACAAGCTTGTACACACTTGTACAACCTTGTACACACTTGTACAACCTTGTACACACTTGTACAACCTTGTACACACTTGTACAACCTTGTACACACTTGTACAACCTTGTACACACTTGTACAACCTTGTACACACTTGTACAACCTTGTACACACTTGTACAACCTTGTACACACTTGTACAACCTTGTACACACTTGTACAACCTTGTACACAATTGTACAACCTTGTACACACTTGTACAACCTTGTACACACTTGTACAACCTTGTACACACTTGTACAACCTTGTACACAATTGTACAACCTTGTACACACTTGTACAACCTTGTACACACTTGTACAACCTTGAACACACTTGTACAGCCTTGTACACAATTGTACAGCCTTGTACACACTTGTACAACCTTGTACACACTTGTACAACCTTGTACACAATTGTACAGCCTTGTACACACTTGTACAACCTTGTACACACTTGTACAGCCTTGTACACAATTGTACAACCTTGTACACACTTGTACAACCTTGTACACACTTGTACAACCTTGTACACAATTGTACAGCCTTGTACACACTTGTACAACCTTGTACACACTTGTACATCCTCGTAAAAACTTGTACACCTTTGTACACACTTGTACACCTTTGTACACACTTGTACAACCTTGTACAACCTTGTACACACTTGTACAGCCTTGTACAACCTTGTACACACTTGTAGAGCCTTGTAAAAACTTGTACACCCTTGTACACACATGGACAACCTTGTACACAACTTGTACAACCTTGTACACACTTGTACAACCTTGTAAAACTTGTACACATTTGTACACACTTGTACACCCTTGTACACACTTGTACAACCTTGTACAAACTTATACAATCTTGTACACACTTGTACAACCCAGTACACACTTATACAATCTTGTACAAACTTGTACTCCCTTGTACAAACTTGTACAACCTTGTACACAATTGTAAAACCTTGTACACACTTGTACAACCTTGTACAAACTTGTACACACTTGTACAAACTTTTACATCCTTGTACACATTTGTACACCCTTGTACACACTTGTACAACCTTGTACACACTTGTACAAACCTGTACACCCTTGTACACACTTGTACAAGCTTGTACACACTTGTACAACCTTGTACACACTTGTACAACCTTGTACACACTTGTACAACCTTGTACACACTTGTACAACCTTGTACACACTTGTACAACCTTGTACACACTTGTACAACCTTGTACACACTTGTACAACCTTGTACACACTTGTACAACCTTGTACACAATTGTACAACCTTGTACACACTTGTACAACCTTGTACACACTTGTACAACCTTGTACACACTTGTACAACCTTGTACACAATTGTACAACCTTGTACACACTTGTACAACCTTGTACACACTTGTACAACCTTGAACACACTTGTACAGCCTTGTACACAATTGTACAGCCTTGTACACACTTGTACAACCTTGTACACACTTGTACAACCTTGTACACAATTGTACAGCCTTGTACACACTTGTACAACCTTGTACACACTTGTACAGCCTTGTACACAATTGTACAACCTTGTACACACTTGTACAACCTTGTACACACTTGTACAACCTTGTACACAATTGTACAGCCTTGTACACACTTGTACAACCTTGTACACACTTGTACATCCTCGTAAAAACTTGTACACCTTTGTACACACTTGTACAACCTTGTACAACCTTGTACACACTTGTACAGCCTTGTACAACCTTGTACACACTTGTAGAGCCTTGTAAAAACTTGTACACCCTTGTACACACATGTACAACCTTGTACACAACTTGTACAACCTTGTACACACTTGTACAACCTTGTAAAACTTGTACACATTTGTACACACTTGTACACCCTTGTACACACTTGTACAACCTTGTACAAACTTATACAATCTTGTACACACTTGTACAACCCAGTACACACTTATACAATCTTGTACAAACTTGTACTCCCTTGTACAAACTTGTACAACCTTGTACACAATTGTAAAACCTTGTACACACTTGTACAACCTTGTACAAACTTGTACACACTTGTACAAACTTTTACATCCTTGTACACATTTGTACACCCTTGTACACACTTGTACAACCTTGTACAACCTTGTACAAACCTGTACACCCTTGTACACACTTGTACAAGCTTGTACACGATTGTACACCCTTGTACACACTTGTGCACCCTTGTACAAACTTGTACATCCTTGTACACACTTGTACAACCTTGTACAAACTTGTACAAACTTGTACAAACTTGTACATCCTTGTACACGATTGATCACCCTTGTACACACTTGTACAACCTTGTACACACTTGTACAACCTAATACACAAATGTACAACCTTGTACACACTTGTACAACCTTGTACACACTTGTACAACCTTGTACACACTTGTACAACCTTGTACACACTTGTACAACCTTGTACACACTTGTACAGCCTTGTACACAATTGTACAACCTTGTACACACTTGTACAACCTTGTACACACTTGTACAACCTTTACACAATTGTACAGCCTTGTACACACTTGTACAACCTTGTACACACTTGTACAGCCTTGTACAAAATTGTACAACCTTGTACACACTTGTACAGCCTTGTACACAATTGTACAACCTTGTACACACTTGTACAACCTTGTACACCCTTGTACAAACTTTTACACATCGTACACACTTGTACACCCTTGTACAAACTTGTACATCCTTGTACACACTTGTACAACCTTGTACACACTTGTACAGCTTTGTACACAATTGTACAACCTTGTACACACTTGTACAGCCTTGTACACAATTTTACAACCTTGTACACACTTGTACAACCTTGTACACCCTTGTACACACTTTTACTTATCGTACACACTTGTACACCCTTGTACAAACTTGTACATCCTTGTACACACTTGTACAACCTTGTACAAACTTGTACAAACTTGTACATCCTTGTACACGATTTTACACCTTTGTACACACTTGTACAACCTTGTAAAAACTTGTACACCCTTGTACACACATGTACAACCTTGTACACAACTTGTACAACCTTGTACACACTTGTACAACCTTGTAAAACTTGTACACCCTTGTACAAACTTGTACACCCCTGTACACACTTGTACACATTTGTACACACTTGTACACCCTTGTACACACTTGTACAACCTTGTACAAACTTATACAATCTTGTACACACTTGTACAACCCAGTACACAACTTGTACAACCTTGTACACACTTGTACAACCTTGTAAAACTTGTACACCCTTGTACAAACTTGTACACCCCTGTACACACTTGTACACATTTGTACACACTTGTACACCCTTGTACACACTTGTACAACCTTGTACAAACTTATACAATCTTGTACACACTTGTACAACCCAGTACACACTTGTACAATCTTGTACAAACTTGTACATCCTTGTACACGATTGTACACCCTTGTACACACTTGTACAACCTTGTACACACTTGTACAACCTTGTACACAATTGTACAACCTTGTACACACTTGTACAACCTTGTTTACACTTGCACAACTTTGTACACACTTGTACAGTCTTGTACACAATTGTACAACCTTGTACACACTTGTACAACCTTGTACACACTTGTACAACCTTGTACACAATTGTACAGCCTTGTACACACTTGTACAACCTTGTACACACTTGTACAGCCTTGTACACAATTGTACAACCTTGTACACAATTGTACAACCTTGTACACACTTGTACAACCTTGTACACACTTGTACAACCTTGTACACAATTGTACAGCCTTGTACACACTTGTACAACCTTGTACACACTTGTACAACCTTGTAAAAACTTGTACACCCTTGTACACACTTGTACAACCTTGTACAACCTTGTACACACTTGTACAGCCTTGTACACAATTGTACATACTTGTACACACTTGTACAACCTTGTACACAATTGTACAACCTCGTACACACTTATACAACCTTGTACACACTTGTACAACCTTGTACACACTTGTACAACCTTGTACACACTTGTACAACCTTGTACACTTTTGTACAACCTTGTACACACTTGTACAACCTTTTACACACTTGTACAGCCTTGTACACAATTGTACAACCTTGTACACACTTGTACAGCCTTGTACACAATTGTACAACCTTGTACACACTTGTACAACCTTGTACGCCCTTGTACACACTTTTACTTATCGTACACACTTGTACACCCTTGTACAAACTTGTACATCCTTGTACACACTTGTACAACCTTGTACAAACTTGTACATCCTTGTACACGATTTTACACCCTTGTACACACTTGTACAACCTTGTAAAAACTTGTACAACCTTGTACACACTTGTACAACCTTGTACACACTTGTACAACCTTGTACACACTTGTACAACCTTGTACACACTTGTACAACCTTGTACACACTTGTACAACCTTGTACACACTTGTACAACCTTGTACACACTTGTACAACCTTGTACACACTTGTACAGCCTTGTACACAATTGTACAACCTTGTACACACTTGTACAGCCTTGTACACAATTGTAAAACCTTGTACACACTTGTACAACCTTGTACACCCTTGTACACACTTTTACTTATCGTACACACTTGTACACCCTTGTACAAACTTGTACATCCTTGTACACACTTGTACAACCTTGTACAAACTTGTACAAACTTGTACATCCTTGTACACGATTTTACACCCTTGTACACACTTGTACAACCTTGTAAAAACTTGTACAACCTTGTACACACTTGTACACCCTTGTACACACTTGTACAAGCTTGTACACACTTGTACAAGCTTGTACACACTTGTACAAGCTTGTACACACTTGTACAAGGTTGTACACACTTGTACAACCTTGTACACACTTGTACAACCTTGTACACACTTGTACAACCTTGTACACACTTGTACAACCTTGTACACACTTGTACAACCTTGTACACACTTGTACAACCTTGTACACACTTGTACAACCTTGTACACACTTGTACAACCTTGTACACACTTGTACAACCTTGTACACACTTGTACAACCTTGTACACACTTGTACAACCTTGTACACACTTGTACAACCTTGTACACACTTGTACAACCTTTTACACAATTGTACAACCTTGTACACACTTGTACAACCTTGTACACACTTGTACAACCTTGTACACACTTGTACAACCTTGTACACACTTGTACAGCCTTGTACACAATTGTACAACCTTGTACACACTTGTACAGCCTTGTACACAATTGTAAAACCTTGTACACACTTGTACAACCTTGTACACCCTTGTACACACTTTTACTTATCGTACACACTTGTACACCCTTGTACAAACTTGTACATCCTTATACACACTTGTACAACCTTGTACAAACTTGTACAAACTTGTACATCCTTGTACACGATTTTACACCCTTGTACACACTTGTACAACCTTGTAAAAACTTGTACAACCTTGTACACACTTGTACACCCTTGTACACACTTGTACAAGCTTGTACACACTTGTACAAGCTTGTACACACTTGTACAAGCTTGTACACACTTGTACAAGCTTGTACACACTTGTACAACCTTGTACACACTTGTACAACCTTGTACACACTTGTACAACCTTGTACACACTTGTACAACCTTGTACACACTTGTACAACCTTGTACACACTTGTACAACCTTGTACACACTTGTACAACCTTGTACACACTTGTACAACCTTGTACACAATTGTACAACCTTGTACACACTTGTACAACCTTGTACACACTTGTACAACCTTGTACACACTTGTACAACCTTGTACACACTTGTACAACCTTGAACACACTTGTACAGCCTTGTACACACTTGTACAGCCTTGTACACAATTGTACAACCTTGTACACACTTGTACAACCTTGTACACAATTGTACAGCTTTGTACACAATTGTACAGCCTTGTACACACTTGTACAGCCTTGTACACAATTGTACAACCTTGTACACACTTGTACAACCTTGTACACACTTGTACAACCTTGTACACAATTGTACAGCCTTGTACACACTTGTACAACCTTGTACACACTTGTACATCCTCGTAAAAACTTGTACACCTTTGTACACACTTGTACAACCTTGTACAACCTTGTACACATTTGTACAGCCTTGTACAACCTTGTACACACTTGTAGAGCCTTGTAAAAACTTGTACACCCTTGTACACACATGTACAACCTTGTACACAACTTGTACAACCTTGTACACACTTGTACAACCTTGTAAAACTTGTACACATTTGTACACACTTGTACACCCTTGTACACACTTGTACAAACTTATACAATCTTGTACACACTTGTACAACCCAGTACACACTTGTACAATCTTGTACAAACTTGTACTCCCTTGTACAAACTTGTACAACCTTGTACACAATTGTAAAACCTTGTACACACTTGTACAACCTTGTACAAACTTGTACACACTTGTACAAACTTTTACATCCTTGTACACATTTGTACACCCTTGTACACACTTGTACAACCTTGTACAACCTTGTACAAACCTGTACACCCTTGTACACACTTGTACAAGCTTGTACACGATTGTACACCCTTGTACACACTTGTGCACCCTTGTACAAACTTGTACATCCATGTACACACTTGTACAACCTTGTACAAACTTGTACAAACTTGTACAAACTTGTACATCCTTGTACACGATTGTTCACCCTTGTACACACTTGTACAACCTTGTACACACTTGTACAACCTGATACACAATTGTACAACCTTGTACACACTTGTACAACCTTGTACACACTTGTACAACCTTGTACACACTTGTACAACCTTGTACACACTTGTACAACCTTGTACACACTTGTACAGCCTTGTACACAATTGTACAACCTTGTACACACTTGTACAACCTTGTACACACTTGTACAACCTTGTACACAATTGTACAGCCTTGTACACACTTGTACAACCTTGTACACACTTGTACAGCCTTGTACAAAATTGTACAACCTTGTACACACTTGTACAGCCTTGTACACAATTGTACAACCTTGTACACACTTGTACAACCTTGTACACCCTTGTACAAACTTTTACACATCGTACACACTTGTACACCCTTGTACAAACTTGTACATCCTTGTACACACTTGTACAACCTTGTACACACTTGTACAATCTTGTACACACTTGTACAGCCTTGTACACAATTGTACAACCTTGTACACACTTGTACAGCCTTGTACACAATTGTACAACCTTGTACACACTTGTACAACCTTGTACACCCTTGTACACACTTTTACTTATCGTACACACTTGTACACCCTTGTACAAACTTGTACATCCTTGTACACACTTGTACAACCTTGTACAAACTTGTACAAACTTGTACATCCTTGTACACGATTTTACACCCTTGTACACACTTGTACAACCTTGTAAAAACTTGTACAACCTTGTACACACTTGTACACCCTTGTACACACTTGTACAAGCTTGTACACACTTGTACAACCTTGTACACACTTGTACACCCTTGTACACACATGTACAACCTTGTACACAACTTGTACAACCTTGTACACACTTGTACAACCTTGTAAAACTTGTACACCCTTGTACAAACTTGTACACCCCTGTACACACTTGTACACATTTGTACACACTTGTACACCCTTGTACACACTTGTACAACCTTGTACAAACTTATACAATCTTGTACACACTTGTACAACCCAGTACACAACTTGTACAACCTTGTACACACTTGTACAACCTTGTAAAACTTGTACACCCTTGTACAAACTTGTACACCCCTGTACACACTTGTACACATTTGTACACACTTGTACACCCTTGTACACACTTGTACAACCTTGTACAAACTTATACAATCTTGTACACACTTGTACAACCCAGTACACACTTGTACAATCTTGTACAAACTTGTACATCCTTGTACACGATTGTACACCCTTGTACACACTTGTACAACCTTGTACACACTTGTACAACCTTGTACACACTTGTACAACCTTGTACACAATTGTACAACCTTGTACACACTTGTACAACCTTGTACACACTTGCACAACTTTGTACACACTTGTACAGTCTTGTACACAATTGTACAACCTTGTACACACTTGTACAACCTTGTACACACTTGTACAACCTTGTACACACTTGTACAACCTTGTACACAATTGTACAGCCTTGTACACACTTGTACAACCTTGTACACACTTGTACAGCCTTGTACACAATTGTACAACCTTGTACACACTTGTACAACCTTGTACACACTTGTACAACCTTGTACACAATTGTAAAGCCTTGTACACACTTGTACAACCTTGTACACACTTGTATAACCTTGTAAAAACTTGTACACCCTTGTACACACTTGTACAACCTTGTACAACCTTGTACACACTTGTACAGCCTTGTACACAATTGTACATACTTGTACACACTTGTACAACCTCGTACACAATTGTACAACCTCGTACACACTTATACAACCTTGTACACACTTGTACAACCTTGTACACACTTGTACAACCTTGTACACACTTGTACAACCTTGTACACACTTGTACAACCTTGTACACACTTGTACAACCTTTTACACACTTGTACAGCCTTGTACACAATTGTACAACCTTGTACACACTTGTACAGCCTTGTACACAATTGTACAACCTTGTACACACTTGTACAACCTTGTACACCCTTGTACACACTTTTACTTATCGTACACACTTGTACACCCTTGTACAAACTTGTACATCCTTGTACACACTTGTACAACCTTGTACAAACTTGTACATCCTTGTACAAACTTGTACATCCTTGTACACGATTTTACACCCTTGTACACACTTGTACAACCTTGTAAAAACTTGTACAACCTTGTACACACTTGTACACCCTTGTACACACTTGTACAAGCTTGTACACACTTTTACAACCATGTACACACTTGTACAACCTTGTACACACTTGTACAACCTTGTACACACTTGTACAACCTTGTACACACTTGTACAACCTTGTAAAACTTGTACACATTTGTAAACACTTGTACACCCTTGTACACACTTGTACAACCTTGTACAAACTTATACAATCTTGTACACACTTGTACAACCCAGTACACACTTGTACAATCTTGTACAAACTTGTGATCCCTTGTACAAACTTGTACAACCTTGTACACAATTGTAAAACCTTGTACACACTTGTACAACCTTGTACAAACTTGTACACACTTGTACAACCTTGTAAAACTTGTACACATTTGTACACACTTGTACACCCTTGTACACACTTGTACAACCTTGTACAAACTTATACAATCTTGTACACACTTGTACAACCCAGTACACACTTGTACAATCTTGTACAAACTTGTGATCCCTTGTACAAACTTGTACAACCTTGTACACACTTGTACAACCTTGTACACACTTGTACAACCTTGTACACACTTGTACAACCTTGTAAAACTTGTACACATTTGTACACACTTGTACACCCTTGTACACACTTGTACAACCTTGTACAAACTTATACAATCTTGTACACACTTGTACAACCCAGTACACACTTGTACAATCTTGTACAAACTTGTGATCCCTTGTACAAACTTGTACAACCTTGTACACACTTGTACAACCTTGTACACACTTGTACAACCTGATACACAATTGTACAACCTTGTACACACTTGTACAACCTTGTACACACTTGTACAACCTTGTACACACTTGTACAACCTTGTACACACTTGTACAACCTTGTACACACTTGTACAGCCTTGTACACAATTGTACAACCTTGTACACACTTGTACAACCTTGTACACACTTGTACAACCTTGTACACAATTGTACAGCCTTGTACACACTTGTACAACCTTGTACACACTTGTACAGCCTTGTACAAAATTGTACAACCTTGTACACACTTGTACAGCCTTGTACACAATTGTACAACCTTGTACACACTTGTACAACCTTGTACACCCTTGTACAAACTTTTACACATCGTACACACTTGTACACCCTTGTACAAACTTGTACATCCTTGTACACACTTGTACAACCTTGTACACACTTGTACAATCTTGTACACACTTGTACAGCCTTGTACACAATTGTACAACCTTGTACACACTTGTACAGCCTTGTACACAATTGTACAACCTTGTACACACTTGTACAACCTTGTACACCCTTGTACACACTTTTACTTATCGTACACACTTGTACACCCTTGTACAAACTTGTACATCCTTGTACACACTTGTACAACCTTGTACAAACTTGTACAAACTTGTACATCCTTGTACACGATTTTACACCCTTGTACACACTTGTACAACCTTGTAAAAACTTGTACAACCTTGTACACACTTGTACACCCTTGTACACACTTGTACAAGCTTGTACACACTTGTACAACCTTGTACACACTTGTACACCCTTGTACACACATGTACAACCTTGTACACAACTTGTACAACCTTGTACACACTTGTACAACCTTGTAAAACTTGTACACCCTTGTACAAACTTGTACACCCCTGTACACACTTGTACACATTTGTACACACTTGTACACCCTTGTACACACTTGTACAACCTTGTACAAACTTATACAATCTTGTACACACTTGTACAACCCAGTACACAACTTGTACAACCTTGTACACACTTGTACAACCTTGTAAAACTTGTACACCCTTGTACAAACTTGTACACCCCTGTACACACTTGTACACATTTGTACACACTTGTACACCCTTGTACACACTTGTACAACCTTGTACAAACTTATACAATCTTGTACACACTTGTACAACCCAGTACACACTTGTACAATCTTGTACAAACTTGTACATCCTTGTACACGATTGTACACCCTTGTACACACTTGTACAACCTTGTACACACTTGTACAACCTTGTACACAATTGTACAACCTTGTACACACTTGTACAACCTTGTACACACTTGCACAACTTTGTACACACTTGTACAGTCTTGTACACAATTGTACAACCTTGTACACACTTGTACAACCTTGTACACACTTGTACAACCTTGTACACACTTGTACAACCTTGTACACAATTGTACAGCCTTGTACACACTTGTACAACCTTGTACACACTTGTACAGCCTTGTACACAATTGTACAACCTTGTACACACTTGTACAACCTTGTACACACTTGTACAACCTTGTACACAATTGTAAAGCCTTGTACACACTTGTACAACCTTGTACACACTTGTATAACCTTGTAAAAACTTGTACACCCTTGTACACACTTGTACAACCTTGTACAACCTTGTACACACTTGTACAGCCTTGTACACAATTGTACATACTTGTACACACTTGTACAACCTCGTACACAATTGTACAACCTCGTACACACTTATACAACCTTGTACACACTTGTACAACCTTGTACACACTTGTACAACCTTGTACACACTTGTACAACCTTGTACACACTTGTACAACCTTGTACACACTTGTACAACCTTTTACACACTTGTACAGCCTTGTACACAATTGTACAACCTTGTACACACTTGTACAGCCTTGTACACAATTGTACAACCTTGTACACACTTGTACAACCTTGTACACCCTTGTACACACTTTTACTTATCGTACACACTTGTACACCCTTGTACAAACTTGTACATCCTTGTACACACTTGTACAACCTTGTACAAACTTGTACATCCTTGTACAAACTTGTACATCCTTGTACACGATTTTACACCCTTGTACACACTTGTACAACCTTGTAAAAACTTGTACAACCTTGTACACACTTGTACACCCTTGTACACACTTGTACAAGCTTGTACACACTTTTACAACCATGTACACACTTGTACAACCTTGTACACACTTGTACAACCTTGTACACACTTGTACAACCTTGTACACACTTGTACAACCTTGTAAAACTTGTACACATTTGTACACACTTGTACACCCTTGTACACACTTGTACAACCTTGTACAAACTTATACAATCTTGTACACACTTGTACAACCCAGTACACACTTGTACAATCTTGTACAAACTTGTGATCCCTTGTACAAACTTGTACAACCTTGTACACAATTGTAAAACCTTGTACACACTTGTACAACCTTGTACAAACTTGTACACACTTGTACAAACTTTTACATCCTTGTACACATTTGTACACCCTTGTACACACTTGTACAACCTTGTACAACCTTGTACAAACCTGTACACCCTTGTACACACTTGTACAAGCTTGTACACGATTGTACACCCTTGTACACACTTGTGCACCCTTGTACAAACTTGTACATCCATGTACACACTTGTACAACCTTGTACAAACTTGTACAAACTTGTACAAACTTGTACATCCTTGTACACGATTGTTCACCCTTGTACACACTTGTACAACCTTGTACACACTTGTACAACCTGATACACAATTGTACAACCTTGTACACACTTGTACAACCTTGTACACACTTGTACAACCTTGTACACACTTGTACAACCTTGTACACACTTGTACAACCTTGTACACACTTGTACAACCTTGTACAGACTTGTACAGCCTTGTACACAATTGTACAACCTTGTACACACTTGTACAACCTTGTACACACTTGTACAACCTTGTACACAATTGTACAGCCTTGTACACACTTGTACAACCTTGTACACACTTGTACAGCCTTGTACAAAATTGTACAACCTTGTACACACTTGTACAGCCTTGTACACAATTGTACAACCTTGTACACACTTGTACAACCTTGTACACCCTTGTACAAACTTTTACACATCGTACACACTTGTACACCCTTGTACAAACTTTTACATCCTTGTACACACTTGTACAACCTTGTACACACTTGTACAATCTTGTACACACTTGTACAGCCTTGTACACAATTGTACAACCTTGTACACACTTGTACAGCCTTGTACACAATTGTACAACCTTGTACACACTTATACAACCTTGTACACCCTTGTACACACTTTTACTTATCGTACACACTTGTACACCCTTGTACAAACTTGTACATCCTTGTACACACTTGTACAACCTTGTACAAACTTGTACAAACTTGTACATCCTTGTACACGATTTTACACCCTTGTACACACTTGTACAACCTTGTAAAAACTTGTACAACCTTGTACACACTTGTACACCCTTGTACACACTTGTACAAGCTTGTACACACTTGTACAACCTTGTACACACTTGTACACCCTTGTACACACATGTACAACCTTGTACACAACTTGTACAACCTTGTACACACTTGTACAACCTTGTAAAACTTGTACACCCTTGTACAAACTTGTACACCCCTGTACACACTTGTACACATTTGTACACACTTGTACACCCTTGTACACACTTGTACAACCTTGTACAAACTTATACAATCTTGTACACACTTGTACAACCCAGTACACAACTTGTACAACCTTGTACACACTTGTACAACCTTGTAAAACTTGTACACCCTTGTACAAACTTGTACACCCCTGTACAAACTTGTACACATTTGTACACACTTGTACACCCTTGTACACACTTGTACAACCTTGTACAAACTTATACAATCTTGTACACACTTGTACAACCCAGTACACACTTGTACAATCTTGTACAAACTTGTACATCCTTGTACACGATTGTACACCCTTGTACACACTTGTACAACCTTGTACACACTTGTACAACCTTGTACACAATTGTACAACCTTGTACACACTTGTACAACCTTGTACACACTTGCACAAGTTTGTACACACTTGTACAGTCTTGTACACAATTGTACAACCTTGTACACACTTGTACAACCTTGTACACACTTGTACAACCTTGTACACAATTGTACAGCCTTGTACACACTTGTACAACCTTGTACACACTTGTACAGCCTTGTACACAATTGTACAACCTTGTACACACTTGTACAACCTTGTACACACTTGTACAACCTTGTACACAATTGTACAGCCTTGTACACACTTGTACACACTTGTACAACCTTGTAAAAACTTGTACACCCTTGTACACACTTGTACAACCTTGTACAACCTTGTACACACTTGTACAGCCTTGTACACAATTGTACATACTTGTACACACTTGTACAACCTTGTACACAATTGTACAACCTCGTACACACTTATACAACCTTGTACACACTTGTACAACCTTGTACACACTTGTACAACCTTGTACACACTTGTACAACCTTGTACACACTTGTACAACCTTTTACACACTTGTACAGCCTTGTACACAATTGTACAGCCTTGTACACAATTGTACAACCTTGTACACACTTGTACAGCCTTGTACACAATTGTACAACCTTGTACACACTTGTACAACCTTGTACACCCTTGTACACACTTTTACTTATCGTACACACTTGTACACCCTTGTACAAACTTGTACATCCTTGTACACACTTGTACAACCTTGTACAAACTTGTACATCCTTGTACACGATTTTACACCCTTGTACACACTTGTACAACCTTGTAAAAACTTGTACAACCTTGTACACACTTGTACACCCTTGTACACACTTGTACAAGCTTGTACACACTTGTACAACCATGTACACACTTGTACAACCTTGTACACACTTGTACAACCTTGTACACACTTGTACAACCTTGTACACACTTGTACAACCTTGTACACACTTGTACAACCTTGTACACACTTGTACAACCTTGTACACACTTGTACAACCTTGTACACACTTGTACAGCCTTGTACACAATTGTACAACCTTGTACACACTTGTACAGCCTTGTACACAATTGTAAAACCTTGTACACACTTGTACAACCTTGTACACCCTTGTACACACTTTTACTTATCGTACACACTTGTACACCCTTGTACAAACTTGTACATCCTTGTACACACTTGTACAACCTTGTACAAAATTGTACAAACTTGTACATCCTTGTACACGATTTTACACCCTTGTACACACTTGTACAACCTTGTAAAAACTTGTACAACCTTGTACACACTTGTACACCCTTGTACACACTTGTACAAGCTTGTACACACTTGTACAAGCTTGTACACACTTGTACAAGCTTGTACACACTTGTACAAGGTTGTACACACTTGTACAACATTGTACACACTTGTACAACCTTGTACACACTTGTACAACCTTGTACACACTTGTACAACCTTGTACACATTTGTACAACCTTGTACACACTTGTACAACCTTGTACACACTTGTACAACCTTGTACACACTTGTACAACCTTGTACACACTTGTACAAACTTGTACACACTTGTACAACCTTGTACACACTTGTACAACCTTGTACACACTTGTACAACCTTGTACACACTTGTACAACCTTTTACACACTTGTACAACCTTGTACACACTTGTACAACCTTGTACACACTTGTACAACCTTGTACACACTTGTAAAACCTTGTACACACTTGTACAACCTTGAACACACTTGTACAGCCTTGTACACAATTGTACAACCTTGTACACACTTGTACAACCTTGTACACACTTGTACAACCTTGTACACACTTGTACAACCTTGTACACAATTGTACAGCCTTGTACACACTTGTACAACCTTGTACACAATTGTACAACCTTGTACACACTTGTACAACCTTGTACACACTTGTACAACCTTGTACACAATTGTACAGCCTTGTACACACTTGTACAACCTTGTACACACTTGTACATCCTCGTAAAAACTTGTACACCCTTGTACACACTTGTACAACCTTGTACAACCTTGTACACACTTGTACAGCCTTGTACAACCTTGTACAAACTTGTAGAGCCTTGTAAAAACTTGTACACCCTTGTACACACATGTACAACCTTGTACACAACTTGTACAACCTTGTACACACTTGTACAACCTTGTAAAACTTGTACACATTTGTACACACTTGTACACCCTTGTACACACTTGTACAACCTTGTACAAACTTATACAATCTTGTACACACTTGTACAACCCAGTACACACTTGTACAATCTTGTACAAACTTGTACTCCCTTGTACAAACTTGTACATCCTTGTACACACTTGTACAACCTTGTACAAACTTGTACAAACTTGTACAAACTTGTACATCCTTGTACACGATTGTACACCCTTGTACACACTTGTACAACCTTGTACACACTTGTACAACCTGACACACAATTGTACAACCTTGTACACACTTGTACAACCTTGTACACACTTGTACAACCTTGTACACACTTGTACAACCTTGTACACACTTGTACAGCCTTGTACACAATTGTACAACCTTGTACACACTTGTACAACCTTGTACACACTTGTACAACCTTGTACACAATTGTACAGCCTTGTACACACTTGTACAACCTTGTACACACTTGTACAGCCTTGTACAAAATTGTACAACCTTGTACACACTTGTACAGCCTTGTACACAATTGTACAACCTTGTACAACCTTGTACACCCTTGTACAAACTTTTACACATCGTACACACTTGTACACCCTTGTACAAACTTGTACATCCTTGTACACACTTGTACAACCTTGTACACACTTGTACAACCTTGTACACACTTGTACAGCCTTGTACACAATTGTACAACCTTGTACACAGTTGTACAAGTGTGTACAAGGTTGAACAAGTGTGTACAAGGTTGTACAATTGTGTACAAGGCTGTACAAGTGTGTTCAAGGTTGTACAAGTGTGTACAAGGTTGTACAAGTGTGTACAAGGTTGTACAATTGTGTACAAGGTTGTACAATTGTGTACAAGGTTGTACAAGTGTGTACAAGGTTGTACAAGTGTGTACAAGGTTGTACAATTGTGTAAAAGGTTGTACATGTGTGTACAAGGTTGTACAAGTGTGTACAAGGTTGTACAAGTGTGTACAAGGTTGTACAAGTGTGTACAAGGTTGTACAAGTGTGTACAAGGTTGTACAAGTGTGTACAAGGTTGTACAAGTGTGTACAAGGTTGTACAAGTGTGTACAAGGTTGTACAAGTGTGTACAAGGCTGTACAAGTGTGTACAAGGTTGTACAATTGTGTACAAGGCTGTACAAGTGTGTAAAAGGTTGTACAAGTGTGTACAAGGTTGTACAAGTGTGTACAAGCTTGTACAAGTGTGTACAAGGGTGTACAAGTGTGTACAAGGTTGTACAAGTTTTTACAAGGTTGTACAAGTGTGTACAAGGGTGTAAAATCGTGTACAAGGATGTACAAGTTTGTACAAGTTTGTACAAGGTTGTACAAGTGTGTACAAGGATGTACAAGTTTGTACAAGGGTGTACAAGTGTGTACGATAAGTAAAAGTGTGTACAAGGGTGTACAAGGTTGTACAAGTGTGTACAAGGATTTACAATTGTGTACAAGGCTGTACAAGTGTGTACAAGGTTGTACAATTGTGTACAAGGCTGTACAAGTGTGTACAAGGTTGTACAAGTGTGTACAAGGTTGTACAAGTGTGTACAAGGTTGTACAAGTGTGTACAAGGTTGTACAAGTGTGTACAAGGTTGTACAAGTGTGTACAAGGTTGTACAAGTGTGTACAAGGTTGTACAAGTGTGTACATGGTTGTACAAGTGTGTACATGGTTGTACAAGTGTGTACAAGCTTGTACAAGTGTGTACAAGGGTGTACAAGTGTGTACAAGGTTGTACAAGTTTTTACAAGGTTGTACAAGTGTGTACAAGGGTGTAAAATCGTGTACAAGGATGTACAAGTTTGTACAAGGTTGTACAAGTGTGTACAAGGATGTACAAGTTTGTACAAGGGTGTACAAGTGTGTACGATAAGTAAAAGTGTGTACAAGGGTGTACAAGGTTGTACAAGTGTGTACAAGGTTGTACAATTGTGTACAAGGCTGTACAAGTGTGTACAAGGTTGTACAATTGTGTACAAGGCTGTACAAGTGTGTAAAAGGTTGTACAAGTGTGTACAAGGTTGTACAAGTGTGTACAAGGTTGTACAAGTGTGTACAAGGTTGTACAAGTGTGTACAAGGTTGTATAAGTGTGTACGAGGTTGTACAATTGTGTACAAGGTTGTACAAGTGTGTACAAGTATGTACAATTGTGTACAAGGCTGTACAAGTGTGTACAAGGTTGTACAAGGTTGTACAAGTGTGTACAAGGGTGTACAAGTTTTTACAAGGTTGTACAAGTGTGTACAAGGTTGTACAAGTGTGTACAAGGCTGTACAATTGTGTACAAGTCTGTACAAGTGTGTACAAGGTTGTACAAGTGTGTACAAGGTTGTACAATTGTGTACAAGGCTGTACAAGTGTGTACAAGGTTGTACAAGTGTGTACAAGGCTGTACAATTGTGTACAAGGTTGTACAAGTGTGTACAAGGTTGTACAAGTGTGTACAAGGTTGTACAATTGTGTACAAGACTGTACAAGTGTGTACAAAGTTGTGCAAGTGTGTACAAGGTTGTACAAGTGTGTACAAGGTTGTACAATTGTTCACAAGGTTGTACAAGTGTGTACAAGGTTGTACAAGTGTGTACAAGGGTGTACAATCGTGTACAAGGATGTACAAGTTTGTACAAGATTGTACAAGTGTGTACTGGGTTGTACAAGTGTGTACAAGATTGTATAAGTTTGTACAAGGTTGTACAAGTTTGTACAAGGGTGTACAAGTGTGTACAAATGTGTACAAGTGTGTACAGGGGTGTACAAGTTTGTACAAGGGTGTACAAGTTTTACAAGGTTGTACAAGTGTGTACAAGGTTGTACAAGTTGTGTACTGGGTTGTACAAGTGTGTACAAGATTGTATAAGTTTGTACAAGGTTGTACAAGTGTGTACAAGGGTGTACAAGTGTGTACAAATGTGTACAAGTGTGTACAGGGGTGTACAAGTTTGTACAAGGGTGTACAAGTTTTACAAGGTTGTACAAGTGTGTACAAGGTTGTACAAGTTGTGTACAAGGTTGTACATGTGTGTACAAGGGTGTACAAGTGTGTACAAGCTTGTACAAGTGTGTACAAGCTTGTACAAGTGTGTACAAGGGTGTACAAGAGTGTACAAGGTTGTACAAGTTTTTACAAGGTTGTACATGTGTGTACAAGGGTGTAAAATCGTGTACAAGGATGTACAAGTTTGTACAAGTTTGTACAAGGTTGTACAAGTGTGTACAAGGATGTACAAGTTTGTACAAGGGTGTACAAGTGTGTACGATAAGTAAAAGTGTGTACAAGGGTGTACAAGGTTGTACAAGTGTGTACAAGGTTGTACAATTGTGTACAAGGCTGTACAAGTGTGTACAAGGTTGTACAATTGTGTACAAGGCTGTACAAGTGTGTACAAGATTGTACAAGTGTGTACAAGGTTGTACAAGTGTGTACAAGGATGTACAAGTTTGTACAAGGGTGTACAAGTGTGTACGATGTGTAAAAGTTTGTACAAGGGTGTACAAGGTTGTACAAGTGTGTACAAGGTTGTACAATTGTGTACAAGGCTGTACAAGTGTGTACAAGGTTGTACAATTTTGTACAAGGCTGTACAAGTGTGTACAAGGTTGTACAAGTGTGTACAAGGCTGTACAATTGTGTACAAGGTTGTACAAGTGTGTACAAGGTTGTACAAGTGTGTACAAGGTTGTACAATTGTGTACAAGGCTGTACAAGTGTGTACAAGGTTGTACAAGTGTGTACAAGGTTGTACAAGTGTGTACAAGGTTGTACAAGTGTGTACAAGGTTGTACAAGTGTGTACAAGGTTGTACAATTGTGTATCAGGTTGTACAAGTGTGTACAAGGTTGTACAAGTGTGTACAAGGGTGAACAATCGTGTACAAGGATGTACAAGTTTGTACAAGTTTGTACAAGTTTGTACAAGGTTGTACAAGTGTGTATATGGATGTACAAGTTTGTACAAGGGTGCACAAGTGTGTACAAGGGTGTACAATCGTGTACAAGCTTGTACAAGTGTGTACAAGGGTGTACAGGTTTGTACAAGGTTGTACAAGGTTGTACAAGTGTGTACAAGGGTGTACAAATGTGTACAAGGATGTAAAAGTTTGTACAAGTGTGTACAAGTTTGTACAAGGTTGTACAAGTGTGTACAAGGTTTTACAATTGTGTACAAGGTTGTACAAGTTTGTACAAGGGAGTACAAGTTTGTACAAGATTGTACAAGTGTGTACTGGGTTGTACAAGTGTGTACAAGATTGTATAAGTTTGTACAAGGTTGTACAAGTGTGTACAAGGGTGTACAAGTGTGTACAAATGTGTACAAGTTTTACAAGGTTGTACAAGTGTGTACAAGGTTGTACAAGTGTGTACAAGGTTGTACAAGTGTGTACAAGGTTGTACAAGTGTGTACATGGTTGTACAAGTGTGTACAAGCTTGTACAAGTGTGTACAAGGGTGTACAAGTGTGTACAAGGTTGTACAAGTTTTTACAAGGTTGTACAAGTGTCTACAAGGGTGTAAAATCGTGTACAAGGATGTACAAGTTTGTACAAGGTTGTACAAGTGTGTACAAGGATGTACAAGTTTGTACAAGGGTGTACAAGTGTGTACGATAAGTAAAAGTGTGTACAAGGGTGTACAAGGTTGTACAAGTGTGTACAAGGTTGTACAATTGTGTACAAGGCTGTACAAGTGTGTACAAGGTTGTACAATTGTGTACAAGGCTGTACAAGTGTGTAAAAGGTTGTACAAGTGTGTACAAGGTTGTACAAGTGTGTACAAGGTTGTACAAGTGTGTACAAGGTTGTACAAGTGTGTACAAGGTTGTACAAGTGTGTACAAGGTTGTATAAGTGTGTACGAGGTTGTACAATTGTGTACAAGGTTGTACAAGTGTGTACAAGTATGTACAATTGTGTACAAGGCTGTACAAGTGTGTACAAGGTTGTACAAGGTTGTACAAGTGTGTACAAGGGTGTACAAGTTTTTACAAGGTTGTACAAGTGTGTACAAGGTTGTACAAGTGTGTACAAGGCTGTACAATTGTGTACAAGGTTGTACAAGTGTGTACAAGGTTGTACAAGTGTGTACAAGGTTGTACAATTGTGTACAAGGCTGTACAAGTGTGTACAAGGTTGTACAAGTGTGTACAAGGCTGTACAATTGTGTACAAGGTTGTACAAGTGTGTACAAGGTTGTACAAGTGTGTACAAGGTTGTACAATTGTGTACAAGACTGTACAAGTGTGTACAAAGTTGTGCAAGTGTGTACAAGGTTGTACAAGTGTGTACAAGGTTGTACAATTGTGTACAAGGTTGTACAAGTGTGTACAAGGTTGTACAAGTGTGTACAAGGGTGTACAATCGTGTACAAGGATGTACAAGTTTGTACAAGATTGTACAAGTGTGTACTGGGTTGTACAAGTGTGTACAAGATTGTATAAGTTTGTACAAGGTTGTACAAGTGTGTACAAGGGTGTACAAGTGTGTACAAATGTGTACAAGTGTGTACAGGGGTGTACAAGTTTGTACAAGGGTGTACAAGTTTTACAAGGTTGTACAAGTGTGTACAAGTTTGTACAAGTTGTGTACTGGGTTGTACAAGTGTGTACAAGATTGTATAAGTTTGTACAAGGTTGTACAAGTGTGTACAAGGGTGTACAAGTGTGTACAAATGTGTACAAGTGTGTACAGGGGTGTACAAGTTTGTACAAGGGTGTACAAGTTTTACAAGGTTGTACAAGTGTGTACAAGGTTGTACAAGTTGTGTACAAGGTTGTACATGTGTGTACAAGGGTGTACAAGTGTGTACAAGGTTGTACAAGTGTGTACAAGCTTGTACAAGTGTGTAAAAGGGTGTACAAGTGTGTACAAGGTTGTACAAGTTTTTACAAGGTTGTACAAGTGTGTACAAGGGTGTAAAATCGTGTACAAGGATGTACAAGTTTGTACAAGTTTGTACAAGGTTGTACAAGTGTGTACAAGGATGTACAAGTTTGTACAAGGGTGTACAAGTGTGTACGATAAGTAAAAGTGTGTACAAGGGTGTACAAGGATGTACAAGTGTGTACAAGGTTGTACAATTGTGTACAAGGCTGTACAAGTGTGTACAAGGTTGTACAATTGTGTACAAGGCTGTACAAGTGTGTACAAGATTGTACAAGTGTGTACAAGGTTGTACAAGTGTGTACAAGGATGTACAAGTTTGTACAAGGGTGTACAAGTGTGTACGATGTGTAAAAGTTTGTACAAGGGTGTACAAGGTTGTACAAGTGTGTACAAGGTTGTACAATTGTGTACAAGGCTGTACAAGTGTGTACAAGGTTGTACAATTTTGTACAAGGCTGTACAAATGTGTACAAGGTTGTACAAGTGTGTACAAGGCTGTACAATTGTGTACAAGGTTGTACAAGTGTGTACAAGGTTGTACAAGTGTGTACAAGGTTGTACAATTGTGTACAAGGCTGTACAAGTGTGTACAAGGTTGTACAAGTGTGTACAAGGTTGTACAAGTGTGTACAAGGTTGTACAAGTGTGTACAAGGTTGTACAAGTGTGTACAAGGTTGTACAATTGTGTATCAGGTTGTACAAGTGTGTACAAGGTTGTACAAGTGTGTACAAGGGTGAACAATCGTGTACAAGGATGTACAAGTTTGTACAAGTTTGTACAAGTTTGTACAAGGTTGTACAAGTGTGTACATGGATGTACAAGTTTGTACAAGGGAACACAAGTGTGTACAAGGGTGTACAATCGTGTACAAGCTTGTACAAGTGTGTACAAGGGTGTACAGGTTTGTACAAGGTTGTACAAGGTTGTACAAGTGTGTACAAGGGTGTACAAATGTGTACAAGGATGTAAAAGTTTGTACAAGTGTGTACAAGTTTGTACAAGGTTGTACAAGTGTGTACAAGGTTTTACAATTGTGTACAAGGTTGTACAAGTTTGTACAAGGGAGTACAAGTTTGTACAAGATTGTACAAGTGTGTACTGGGTTGTACAAGTGTGTACAAGATTGTATAAGTTTGTACAAGGTTGTACAAGTGTGTACAAGGGTGTACAAGTGTGTACAAATGTGTACAAGTTTTACAAGGTTGTACAAGTGTGTACAAGGTTGTACAAGTTGTGTACAAGGTTGTACATGTGTGTACAAGGGTGTACAAGTTTTTACAAGGCTCTACAAGTGTGTACAAGGTTGTACAAGGCTGTACAAGTGTGTACAAGGTTGTACAAGGTTGTACAAGTGTGTACAAAGGTGTACAAGTTTTTACGAGGATGTACAAGTGTGTACAAGGTTGTACAAGTGTGTACAAGGCTGTACAATTGTGTACAAGGTTGTACAAGTGTGTACAAGGTTGTACAATCGTGTACAAGGTTGTACAATTGTGTACAAGGTTGTACAATCGTGTACAAGGTTGTACAATTGTGTACAAGGCTGTACAAGTGTGTACAAGGTTGTACAAGTGTGTACAAGGCTGTACAATTGTGTACAAGGTTGTACAAGTGTGTACAAGGTTGTACAAGTGTGTACAAGGTTGTACAATTGTGTACAAGGCTGTACAAGTGTGTTCAAGGTTGTACAAGTGTGTACAAGGTTGTACAATTGTGTACAAGGTTGTACAAGTGTGTACAAGGTTGTACAAGTGTGTACAAGGTTGTACAAGTGTGTACAAGGTTGTACAAGTGTGTACAAGGTTGTACAAGTGTGTACAAGGTTGTACAAGTGTGTACAAGGTTGTACAAGTGTGTACAAGGTTGTACAAGTGTGTACAAGGTTGTACAAGTGTGTACAAGGTTGTACAAGTGTGTACAAGGTTGTACAAGTGTGTACAAGCTTGTACAAGTGTGTACAAGCTTGTACAAGTGTGTACAAGCTTGTACAAGTGTGTACAAGCTTGTACAAGTGTGTACAAGGGTGTACAAGTGTGTACAAGGTTGTACAAGTTTTTACAAGGTTGTACAAGTGTGTACAAGGGTGTAAAATCGTGTACAAGGATGTACAAGTTTGTACAAGTTTGTACAAGGTTGTACAAGTGTGTATAAGGATGTACAAGTTTGTACAAGGGTGTACAAGTGTGTACGATAAGTAAAAGTGTGTACAAGGGTGTACAAGGTTGTACAAGTGTGTACAAGGTTTTACAATTGTGTACAAGGCTGTACAAGTGTGTACAAGGTTGTACAATTGTGTACAAGGCTGTACAAGTGTGTACAAGGTTGTACAAGTGTGTACAAGGTTGTACAAGTGTGTACAAGGTTGTACAAGTGTGTACAAGGTTGTACAATTGTGTAAAAGGTTGTACAAGTGTGTACAAGGTTGTACAAGTGTGTACAAGGTTGTACAAGTGTGTACAAGGTTGTACAAGTGTGTACAAGGTTGTACAACTGTGTACAAGGTTGTACAAGTGTGTACAAGGTTGTACAAGTGTGTACAAGGTTGTACAAGTGTGTACAAGGTTGTACAAGTGTGTACAAGGTTGTACAAGTGTGTACAAGGTTGTACAAGTGTGTACAACCTTGTACAAGTGTGTACAAGCTTGTACAAGTGTGTACAAGCTTGTACAAGTGTGTACAAGGGTGTACAATTGTGTACAAGGTTGTACAAGTTTTTACAAGGTTGTACAAGTGTGTACAAGGGTGTAAAATCGTGTACAAGGATGTACAAGTTTGTACAAGTTTGTACAAGGTTGTACAAGTGTGTACAAGGATGTACAAGTTTGTACAAGGGTGTACAAGTGTGTACGATAAGTAAAAGTGTGTACAAGGGTGTACAAGGTTGTACAAGTGTGTACAAGGTTTTACAATTGTGTACAAGGCTGTACAAGTATGTACAAGGTTGTACAATTGTGTACAAGGCTGTACAAGTGTGTACAAGGTTGTACAAGTGTGTACAAGGTTGTACAAGTGTGTACAAGGTTGTACAAGTGTGTACAAGGTTGTACAAGTGTGTACAAGGTTGTACAAGTGTGTACAAGGTTGTACAAGTGTGTACAAGGTTGTACAAGTGTGTACAAGGTTGTACAAGTGTGTACAAGGTTGTACAAGTGTGTACAAGGTTGTACAAGTGTGTACAAGGTTGTACAAGTGTGTACATGGTTGTACAAATGTGTACAAGCTTGTACAAGTGTGTACAAGGGTGTACAAGTGTGTACAAGGTTGTACAAGTTTTTACAAGGTTGTACAAGTGTGTACAAGGGTGTAAAATCGTGTACAAGGATGTACAAGTTTGTACAAGGTTGTACAAGTGTGTACAAGGATGTACAAGTTTGTACAAGGGTGTACAAGTGTGTACGATAAGTAAAAGTGTGTACAAGGGTGTACAAGGTTGTACAAGTGTGTACAAGGTTGTACAATTGTGTACAAGGCTGTACAAGTGTGTACAAGGTTGTACAATTGTGTACAAGGCTGTACAAGTGTGTAAAAGGTTGTACAAGTGTGTACAAGGTTGTACAAGTGTGTACAAGGTTGTACAAGTGTGTACAAGGTTGTACAAGTGTGTACAAGGTTGTATAAGTGTGTACGAGGTTGTACAATTGTGTACAAGGTTGTACAAGTGTGTACAAGTATGTACAATTGTGTACAAGGCTGTACAAGTGTGTACAAGGTTGTACAAGGTTGTACAAGTGTGTACAAGGGTGTACAAGTTTTTACAAGGTTGTACAAGTGTGTACAAGGTTGTACAAGTGTGTACAAGGCTGTACAATTGTGTACAATGTTGTACAAGTGTGTACAAGGTTGTACAAGTGTGTACAAGGTTGTACAATTGTGTTCAAGGCTGTACAAGTGTGTACAAGGTTGTACAAGTGTGTACAAGGCTGTACAATTGTGTACAAGGTTGTACAAGTGTGTACAAGGTTGTACAAGTGTGTACAAGGTTGTACAATTGTGTACAAGACTGTACAAGTGTGTACAAAGTTGTGCAAGTGTAAACAAGGTTGTACAAGTGTGTACAAGGTTGTACAATTGTGTACAAGGTTGTACAAGTGTGTACAAGGTTGTACAAGTGTGTACAAGGGTGTACAATCGTGTACAAGGATGTACAAGTTTGTACAAGATTGTACAAGTGTGTACTGGGTTGTACAAGTGTGTACAAGATTGTATAAGTTTGTACAAGGTTGTACAATTGTGTACAAGGGTGTACAAGTGTGTACAAATGTGTACAAGTGTGTACAGGGGTGTACAAGTTTGTACAAGGGTGTACAAGTTTTACAAGGTTGTACAAGTGTGTACAAGGTTGTACAAGTTGTGTACTGGGTTGTACAAGTGTGTACAAGATTGTATAAGTTTGTACAAGGTTGTACAAGTGTGTACAAGGGTGTACAAGTGTGTACAAATGTGTACAAGTGTGTACAGGGGTGTACAAGTTTGTACAAGGGTGTACAAGTTTTACAAGGTTGTACAAGTGTGTACAAGGTTGTACAAGTTGTGTACAAGGTTGTACATGTGTGTACAAGGGTGTACAAGTGTGTACAAGGTTGTACAAGTGTGTACAAGCTTGTACAAGTGTGTACAAGGGTGTACAAGTGTGTACAAGGTTGTACAAGTTTTTACAAGGTTGTACAAGTGTGTACAAGGGTGTAAAATCGTGTACAAGGATGTACAAGTTTGTACAAGTTTGTACAAGGTTGTACAAGTGTGTACAAGGATGTACAAGTTTGTACAAGGGTGTACAAGTGTGTACGATAAGTAAAAGTGTGTACAAGGGTGTACAAGGTTGTACAAGTGTGTACAAGGCTGTACAAGTGTGTACAAGGTTGTACAATTGTGTACAAGGCTGTACAAGTGTGTACAAGATTGTACAAGTGTGTACAAGGTTGTACAAGTGTGTACAAGGATGTACAAGTTTGTACAAGGGTGTACAAGTGTGTACGATGTGTAAAAGTTTGTACAAGGGTGTACAAGGTTGTACAAGTGTGTACAAGGTTGTACAATTGTGTACAAGGCTGTACAAGTGTGTACAAGGTTGTACAATTTTGTACAAGGCTGTACAAGTGTGTACAAGGTTGTACAAGTGTGTACAAGGTTGTACAATTGTGTACAAGGCTGTACAAGTGTGTACAAGGTTGTACAAGTGTGTACAAGGTTGTACAAGTGTGTACAAGGTTGTACAAGTGTGTACAAGGTTGTACAAGTGTGTACAAGGTTGTACAATTGTGTATCAGGTTGTACAAGTGTGTACAAGGTTGTACAAGTGTGTACAAGGGTGAACAATCGTGTACAAGGATGTACAAGTTTGTACAAGTTTGTACAAGTTTGTACAAGGTTGTACAAGTGTGTACAAGGATGTACAAGTTTGTACAAGGGTGCACAAGTGTGTACAAGGGTGTACAATCGTGTACAAGCTTGTACAAGTTTGTACAAGGGTGTACAGGTTTGTACAAGGTTGTACAAGGTTGTACAAGTGTGTACAAGGGTGTACAAATGTGTACAAGGATGTAAAAGTTTGTACAAGTGTGTACAAGTTTGTACAAGGTTGTACAAGTGTGTACAAGGTTTTACAATTGTGTACAAGGTTGTACAAGTTTGTACAAGAGAGTACAAGTTTGTACAAGATTGTACAAGTGTGTACTGGGTTGTACAAGTGTGTACAAGATTGTATAAGTTTGTACAAGGTTGTACAATTGTGTACAAGGGTGTACAAGTGTGTACAAATGTGTACAAGTTTTACAAGGTTGTACAAGTGTGTACAAGGTTGTACAAGTTGTGTACAAGGTTGTACATGTGTGTACAAGGGTGTACAAGTTTTTACAAGGCTCTACAAGTGTGTACAAGGTTGTACAAGGCTGTACAAGTGTGTACAAGATTGTACAAGGTTGTACAAGTGTGTACAAAGGTGTACAAGTTTTTCCGAGGATTTACAAGTGTGTACAAGGTTGTACAAGTGTGTACAAGGCTGTACAATTGTGTACAAGGTTGTACAAGTGTGTACAAGGTTGTACAAGTGTGTACAAGGTTGTACAATTGTGTACAAGGCTGTACAAGTGTGTACAAGGTTGTACAAGTGTGTACAAGGCTGTACAAGTGTGTACAAGGTTGTACAAGTGTGTACAAGGTTGTACAAGTGTGTACAAGGTTGTACAATTGTGTACAAGGCTGTACAAGTGTGTTCAAGGCTGTACAAGTGTGTACAAGGTTGTACAAGTGTGTACAAGGTTGTACAATTGTGTACAAGGTTGTACAATTGTGTACAAGGTTGTACAATTGTGTACAAGGTTGTACAAGTGTGTACAAGGTTGTACAAGTGTGTACAAGGTTGTACAAGTGTGTACAAGGTTGTACAAGTGTGTACAAGGTTGTACAAGTGTGTACAAGGTTGTACAAGTGTGTACAAGGTTGTACAAGTGTGTACAAGGTTGTACAAGTGTGTACAAGGTTGTACAAGTGTGTACAAGCTTGTACAAGTGTGTACAAGGTTGTACAAGTTTTTACAAGGTTGTACAAGTGTGTACAAGGGTGTAAAATCGTGTACAAGGATGTACAAGTTTGTACAAGTTTGTACAAGGTTGTACAAGTGTGTATAAGGATGTACAAGTTTGTACAAGGGTGTACAAGTGTGTACGATAAGTAAAAGTGTGTACAAGGGTGTACAAGGTTGTACAAGTGTGTACAAGGTTTTACAATTGTGTACAAGGCTGTACAAGTGTGTACAAGGTTGTACAATTGTGTACAAGGCTGTACAAGTGTGTACAAGGTTGTACAAGTGTGTACAAGGTTGTACAAGTGTGTACAAGGTTGTACAAGTGTGTACAAGGTTGTACAAGTGTGTACAAGGTTGTACAAGTGTGTACAAGGTTGTACAAGTGTGTACAAGGTTGTACAAGTGTGTACGAGGTTGTACAATTGTGTACAAGGTTGTACAAGTGTGTACAAGGTTGTACAATTGTGTACAAGGCTGTACAAGTGTGTACAAGATTGTACAAGGTTGTACAAGTGTGTACAAGGGTGTACAAGTTTTTACAAGGTTGTACAAGTGTGTACAAGGTTGTACAAGTGTGTACAAGGCTGTACAATTGTGTACAAGGTTGTACAAGTGTGTACAAGGTTGTACAAGTGTGTACAAGGTTGTACAATTGTGTACAAGGCTGTACAAGTGTGTACAAGGTTGTACAAGTGTGTACAAGGCTGTACAATTGTGTACAAGGTTGTACAAGTGTATACAAGGTTGTACAAGTGTGTACAAGGTTGTACAATTGTGTACAAGAATGTACAAGTGTGTACAAAGTTGTGCAAGTGTGTACAAGGTTGTACAAGTGTGTACAAGGTTGTACAATTGTGTACAAGGTTGTACAAGTGTGTACAAGGTTGTACAAGTGTGTACAAGGGTGTACAATCGTGTACAATGATGTACAAGTATGTACAAGATTTTACAAGTGTGTACTGGGTTGTACAAGTGTGTACAAGATTGTATAAGTTTGTACAAGGTTGTACAAGTGTGTACAAGGGTGTACAAGTGTGTACAAATGTGTACAAGTGTGTACAGGGGTGTACAAGTTTGTACAAGGGTGTACAAGTTTTACAAGGTTGTACAAGTGTGTACAAGGTTGTACAAGTTGTGTACTGGGTTGTACAAGTGTGTACAAGATTGTATAAGTTTGTACAAGGTTGTACAAGTGTGTACAAGGGTGTACAAGTGTGTACAAATGTGTACAAGTGTGTACAGGGGTGTACAAGTTTGTACAAGGGTGTACAAGTTTTACAAGGTTGTACAAGTGTGTACAAGGTTGTACAAGTTGTGTACAAGGTTGTACATGTGTGTACAAGGGTGTACAAGTGTGTACAAGGTTTGTACAAGTGTGTACAAGCTTGTACAAGTGTGTACAAGGGTGTACAAGTGTGTACAAGGTTGTACAAGTTTTTACAAGGTTGTACAAGTGTGTACAAGGGTGTAAAATCGTGTACAAGGATGTACAAGTTTGTACAAGTTTGTACAAGGTTGTACAAGTGTGTACAAGGATGTACAAGTTTGTACAAGGGTGTACAAGTGTGTACGATAAGTAAAAGTGTGTACAAGGGTGTACAAGGTTGTACAAGTGTGTACAAGGTTGTACAATTGTGTACAAGGCTGTACAAGTGTGTACAAGGTTGTACAATTGTGTACAAGGCTGTACAAGTGTGTACAAGATTGTACAAGTGTGTACAAGATTGTACAAGTGTGTACAAGGTTGTACAAGTGTGTACAAGGATGTACAAGTTTGTACAAGGGTGTACAAGTGTGTACGATGTGTAAAAGTTTGTACAAGGGTGTACAAGGTTGTACAAGTGTGTACAAGGTTGTACAATTGTGTACAAGGCTGTACAAGTGTGTACAACCTTGTACACACTTGTACAACCTTGTACACACTTGTACAACCTTGTACACAATTGTACAGCCTTGTACACACTTGTACAACCTTGTACACACTTGTACAACCTTGTAAAAACTTGTACACACTTGTACAACCTTGTACAACTTTGTACACACTTGTACAACCTTGTACAACCTTGTACACACTTGTACAGCCTTGTACACAATTGTACAACCTTGTACACACTTGTACAACCTTGTACACAATTGTACAACCTCGTACACACTTGTACAACCTTGTACACACTTGTACAACCTTGTACACACTTGTACAACCTTGTACACACTTGTACAAACTTGTACACACTTGTACAACCTTTTACACACTTGTACAGCCTTGTACACAATTGTACAACCTTGTACACACTTGTACAGCCTTGTACACAATTGTACAACCTTGTACACACTTGTACAACCTTGTACACCCTTGTACACACTTTTACTTATCGTACACACTTGTACACCCTTGTACAAACTTGTACATCCTTGTACACACTTGTACAACCTTGTACAAACTTGTACATCCTTGTACACGATTTTACACCCTTGTACACACTTGTACAACCTTGTACACACTTGTACAACCTTGTACACACTTGTACAACCTTGTACACACTTGTACAACCTTGTACACACTTGTACAACCTTGTACACACTTGTACAACCTTGTACACACTTGTACAACCTTGTACACACTTGTACAACCTTGTACACACTTGTACAACCTTGTACACACTTGTACAACCTTGTACACACTTGTACAACCTTGTACACACTTGTACAACCTTGTACACACTTGTACAACCTTGTACACACTTGTACAGCCTTGTACACAATTGTACAACCTTGTACACACTTGTACAGCCTTGTACACAATTGTAAAACCTTGTACACACTTGTACAACCTTGTACACCCTTGTACACACTTTTACTTATCGTACACACTTGTACACCCTTGTACAAACTTGTACATCCTTATACACACTTGTACAACCTTGTACAAACTTGTACAAACTTGTACATCCTTGTACACGATTTTACACCCTTGTACACACTTGTACAACCTTGTAAAAACTTGTACAACCTTGTACACACTTGTACACCCTTGTACACACTTGTACAACCTTGTACACACTTGTACAACCTTGTACACACTTGTACAACCTTGTACACACTTGTACAACCTTGTACACACTTGTACAACCTTGTACACACTTGTACAACCTTGTACACACTTGTACAACCTTGTACACACTTGTACAACCTTGTACACAATTGTACAACCTTGTACACACTTGTACAACCTTGTACACACTTGTACAACCTTGTACACAATTGTACAACCTTGTACACAATTGTACAACCTTGTACACACTTGTACAACCTTGTACACACTTGTACAACCTTGAACACACTTGTACAGCCTTGTACACAATTGTACAACCTTGTACACACTTGTACAACCTTGTACACACTTGTACAACCTTGTACACAATTGTACAGCCTTGTACACACTTGTACAACCTTGTACACACTTGTACAGCCTTGTACACAATTGTACAACCTTGTACACACTTGTACAACCTTGTACACACTTGTACAACCTTGTACACAATTGTACAGCCTTGTACACACTTGTACAACCTTGTACACACTTGTACATCCTCGTAAAAACTTGTACACCTTTGTACACACTTGTACAACCTTGTACAACCTTGTACACACTTGTACAGCCTTGTACAACCTTGTACACACTTGTAGAGCCTTGTAAAAACTTGTACACCCTTGTACACACATGTACAACCTTGTACACAACTTGTACAACCTTGTACACACTTGTACAACCTTGTAAAACTTGTACACATTTGTACACACTTGTACACCCTTGTACACACTTGTACAACCTTGTACAAACTTATACAATCTTGTACACACTTGTACAACCCAGTACACACTTGTACAATCTTGTACAAACTTGTACTCCTTGTACAAACTTGTACAACCTTGTACACAATTGTAAAACCTTGTACACACTTGTACAACCTTGTACAAACTTGTACACACTTGTACAAACTTTTACATCCTTGTACACATTTGTACACCCTTGTACACACTTGTACAACCTTGTACAACCTTGTACAAACCTGTACACCCTTGTACACACTTGTACAAGCTTGTACACGATTGTACACCCTTGTACACACTTGTGCACCCTTGTACAAACTTGTACATCCTTGTACACACTTGTACAACCTTGTACAAACTTGTACAAACTTGTACATCCTTGTACACGATTGTTCACCCTTGTACACACTTGTACAACCTTGTACACACTTGTACAACCTGATACACAATTGTACAACCTTGTACACACTTGTACAACCTTGTACACACTTGTACAACCTTGTACACACTTGTACAACCTTGTACACACTTGTACAACCTTGTACACACTTGTACAGCCTTGTACACAATTGTACAACCTTGTACACACTTGTACAACCTTGTACACACTTGTACAACCTTGTATACAATTGTACAGCCTTGTACACACTTGTACAACCTTGTACACACTTGTACAGCCTTGTACAAAATTGTACAACCTTGTACACACTTGTACAGCCTTGTACACAATTGTACAACCTTGTACACACTTGTACAACCTTGTACACCCTTGTACAAACTTTTACACAACGTACACACTTGTACACCCTTGTACAAACTTGTACATCCTTGTACACACTTGTACAACCTTGTACACACTTGTACAATCTTGTACACACTTGTACAGCCTTGTACACAATTGTACAACCTTGTACACACTTGTACAGCCTTGTACACAATTGTACAACCTTGTACACACTTGTACAACCTTGTACACCCTTGTACACACTTTTACTTATCGTACACACTTGTACACCCTTGTACAAACTTGTACATCCTTGTACACACTTGTACAACCTTGTACAAACTTGTACAAACTTGTACATCCTTGTACACGATTTTACACCCTTGTACAACCTTGTAAAAACTTGTACAACCTTGTACACACTTGTACACCCTTGTACACACTTGTACAAGCTTGTACACACTTGTACAACCTTGTACACACTTGTACACCCTTGTATACACATGTACAACCTTGTACACAACTTGTACAACCTTGTACACACTTGTACAACCTTGTAAAACTTGTACACCCTTGTACAAACTTGTACACCCCTGTACACACTTGTACACATTTGTACACACTTGTACACCCTTGTACACACTTGTACAACCTTGTACAAACTTATACAATCTTGTACACACTTGTACAACCCAGTACACAACTTGTACAACCTTGTACACACTTGTACAACCTTGTAAAACTTGTACACCCTTGTACAAACTTGTACACCCCTGTACACACTTGTACACATTTGTACACACTTGTACACCCTTGTACACACTTGTACAATCTTGTACAAACTTATACAATCTTGTACACACTTGTACAACCCAGTACACACTTGTACAATCTTGTACAAACTTGTACATCCTTGTACACGATTGTACACCCTTGTACACACTTGTACAACCTTGTACACACTTGTACAACCTTGTACACAATTGTACAACCTTGTACACACTTGTACAACCTTGTTTACACTTGCACAACTTTGTACACACTTGTACAGTCTTGTACACAATTGTACAACCTTGTACACACTTGTACAACCTTGTACACACTTGTACAACCTTGTACACAATTGTACAGCCTTGTACACACTTGTACAACCTTGTACACACTTGTACAGCCTTGTACACAATTGTACAACCTTGTACACACTTGTACAACCTTGTACACACTTGTACAACCTTGTACACAATTGTACAGCCTTGTACACACTTGTACAACCTTGTACACATTGTACAACCTTGTAAAAACTTGTACACCCTTGTACACACTTGTACAACCTTGTACAACCTTGTACACACTTGTACAGCCTTGTACACAATTGTACATACTTGTACACACTTGTACAACCTCGTACACAATTGTACAACCTCGTACACACTTATACAACCTTGTACACACTTGTACAACCTTGTACACACTTGTACAACCTTGTACACACTTGTACAACCTTGTACACACTTGTACAACCTTTTACACACTTGTACAGCCTTGTACACAATTGTACAATCTTGTACACACTTGTACAGCCTTGTACACAATTGTACAACCTTGTACACACTTGTACAACCTTGTACACCCTTGTACACACTTTTACTTATCGTACACACTTGTACACCCTTGTACATCCTTGTACACGATTTTACACCCTTGTACACACTTGTACAACCTTGTAAAAACTTGTACAACCTTGTACACACTTGTACACCCTTGTACACACTTGTACAAGCTTGTACACACTTGTACAACCATGTACACACTTGAACAACCTTGTACACACTTGTACAACCTTGTACACACTTGTACAACCTTGTACACACTTGTACAACCTTGTACACACTTGTACAACCTTGTACACACTTGTACAACCTTGTACACACTTGTACAACCTTGTACACACTTGTACAACCTTGTACACACTTGTACACCCTTGTACACACTTGTACAGCCTTGTACACAATTGTACAACCTTGTACACACTTGTACAGCCTTGTACACAATTGTAAAACCTTGTACACACTTGTACAACCTTGTACACCCTTGTACACACTTTTACTTATCGTACACACTTGTACACCCTTGTACAAACTTGTACATCCTTGTACACACTTGTACAACCTTGTACAAACTTGTACAAACTTGTACATCCTTGTACACGATTTTACACCCTTGTACACACTTGTACAACCTTGTAAAATCTTGTACAACCTTGTACACACTTGTACACTCTTGTACACACTTGTACAAGCTTGTACACACTTGTACAAGCTTGTACACACTTGTACAACCTTGTACACACTTGTACAACCGTGTACACACTTGTACAACCTTGTACACACTTGTACAACCTTGTACACACTTGTACAACCTTGTACACACTTGTACAACCTTGTACACACTTGTACAACCTTGTACACACTTGTACAACCTTGTACACACTTGTACAACCTTGTACACACTTGTACAACCTTGTACACACTTGTACAACCTTGTACACACTTGTACAACCTTTTACACAATTGTACAACCTTGTACACACTTGTACAACCTTGTACACACTTGT
The DNA here is from genome assembly GCF_028750875.1 of Macrosteles quadrilineatus. Taxonomy (NCBI): domain Eukaryota; kingdom Metazoa; phylum Arthropoda; class Insecta; order Hemiptera; family Cicadellidae; genus Macrosteles; species Macrosteles quadrilineatus. The sequence continues at coordinate 99,449 of NW_026542747.1, forward strand.
ACAACCTTGTACACACTTGTACAACCTTGTACACACTTGTACAGCCTTGTACACAATTTTACAACCTTGTACACACTTGTACAGCCTTGTACACAATTGTAAAACCTTGTACACACTTGTACAACCTTGTACACCCTTGTACACACTTTTACTTATCGTACACACTTGTACACCCTTGTACAAACTTGTACCTCCTTATACACACTTGTACAACCTTGTACAAACTTGTACATACTTGTACATCCTTGTACACGATTTTACACCCTTGTACACACTTGTACAACCTTGTAAAAACTTGTACAACCTTGTACACACTTGTACACCCTTGTACACACTTGTACAAGCTTGTACACACTTTTACAAGCTTGTACACACTTGTACAAGCTTGTACACACTTGTACAACCTTGTACACACTTGTACAACCTTGTACACACTTGAACAACCTTGTACACACTTGTACAACCTTGTACACACTTGTACAACCTTGTACACACTTGTACAACCTTGTACACACTTGTACAACCTTGTACACACTTGTACAACCTTGTACACACTTGTACAACCTTGTACACACTTGTACAACCTTGTACACAATTGTACAACCTTGTACACACTTGTACAACCTTGTACACACTTGTACAACCTTGTACACAATTGTACAACCTTGTGCACACTTGTACAACCTTGTACACACTTGTACAACCTTGAACACACTTGTACAGCCTTGTACACAATTGTACAACCTTGTACACACTTGTACAACCTTGTACACACTTGTACAACCTTGTACACAATTGTACAGCCTTGTACACACTTGTACAACCTTGTACACACTTGTACAGCCTTGTACACAATTGTACAACCTTGTACACAATTGTACAACCTTGTACACACTTGTACAACCTTGTACACACTTGTACAACCTTGTACACAATTGTACAGCCTTGTACACACTTGTACAACCTTGTACACACTTGTACATCCTCGTAAAAACTTGTACACCTTTGTACACACTTGTACAACCTTGTACAACCTTGTACACACTTGTACAGCCTTGTACAACCTTGTACACACTTGTAGAGCCTTGTAAAAACAAGTTTTACAAGGTTGTACAAGTGTGTACAAGGTTGTACAAGTGTGTACAAGGTTGTACAAGTGTGTACAAGGTTGTACAAATGTGTACAAGGTTGTACAAGTGTGTACAAGGTTGTACAAGTGTGTACAAGCTTGTACAAGTGTGTACAAGGGTGTACAAGTGTGTACAAGGTTGTACAAGTTTTTACAAGGTTGTACAAGTGTGTACAAGGGTGTAAAATCGTGTACAAGGATGTACAAGTTTGTACAAGTTTGTACAAGGTTGTACAAGTGTGTATAAGGATGTACAAGTTTGTACAAGGGTGTACAAGTGTGTACGATAAGTAAAAGTGTGTACAAGGGTGTACAAGGTTGTACAAGTGTGTACAAGGTTTTACAATTGTGTACAAGGCTGTACAAGTGTGTACAAGGTTGTACAATTGTGTACAAGGCTGTACAAGTGTGTACAAGGTTGTACAAGTGTGTACAAGGTTGTACAAGTGTGTACAAGGTTGTACAAGTGTGTACAAGGTTGTACAATTGTGTAAAATGTTGTACAAGTGTGTACAAGGTTGTACAAGTGTGTACAAGGTTGTACAAGTGTGTACAAGGTTGTACAAGTGTGTACAAGGTTGTACAAGTGTGTACAAGGTTGTACAAGTGTGTACAAGGTTGTACAAGTGTGTACAAGGTTGTACAAGTGTGTACAAGGTTGTACAAGTGTGTACAAGGTTGTACAAGTGTGTACAACCTTGTACAAGTGTGTACAAGCTTGTACAAGTGTGTACAAGCTTGTACAAGTGTGTACAAGCTTGTACAAGTGTGTACAAGCTTGTACAAGTGTGTACAAGGTTGTACAAGTTTTTACAAGGTTGTACAAGTGTGTACAAGGGTGTAAAATCGTGTACAAGGATGTACAAGTTTGTACAAGTTTGTACAAGGTTGTACAAGTGTGTACAAGGATGTACAAGTTTGTACAAGGGTGTACAAGTGTGTACGATAAGTAAAAGTGTGTACAAGGGTGTACAAGGTTGTACAAGTGTGTACAAGGTTTTACAATTGTGTACAAGGCTGTACAAGTGTGTACAAGGTTGTACAATTGTGTACAAGGCTGTACAAGTGTGTACAAGGTTGTACAAGTGTGTACAAGGTTGTACAAGTGTGTACAAGGTTGTACAAGTGTGTACAAGGTTGTACAAGTGTGTACAAGGTTGTACAAGTGTGTACAAGGTTGTACAAGTGTGTACAAGGTTGTACAAGTGTGTACAAGGTTGTACAAGTGTGTACAAGGTTGTACAAGTGTGTACATGGTTGTACAAGTGTGTACAAGCTTGTACAAGTGTGTACAAGGGTGTACAAGTGTGTACAAGGTTGTACAAGTTTTTACAAGGTTGTACAAGTGTGTACAAGGGTGTAAAATCGTGTACAAGGATGTACAAGTTTGTACAAGGTTGTACAAGTGTGTACAAGGATGTACAAGTTTGTACAAGGGTGTACAAGTGTGTACGATAAGTAAAAGTGTGTACAAGGGTGTACAAGGTTGTACAAGTGTGTACAAGGTTGTACAATTGTGTACAAGGCTGTACAAGTGTGTACTAGGTTGTACAATTGTGTACAAGGCTGTACAAGTGTGTAAAAGGTTGTACAAGTGTGTACAAGGTTGTACAAGTGTGTACAAGGTTGTACAAGTGTGTACAAGGTTGTACAAGTGTGTACAAGGTTGTATAAGTGTGTACGAGGTTGTACAATTGTGTACAAGGTTGTACAAGTGTGTACAAGTATGTACAATTGTGTACAAGGCTGTACAAGTGTGTACAAGGTTGTACAAGGTTGTACAAGTGTGTACAAGGGTGTACAAGTTTTTACAAGGTTGTACAAGTGTGTACAAGGTTGTACAAGTGTGTACAAGGTTGTACAAGTGTGTACAAGGCTGTACAATTGTGTACAAGGTTGTACAAGTGTGTACAAGGTTGTACAAGTGTGTACAAGGTTGTACAATTGTGTACAAGGTTGTACAAGTGTGTACAAGGTTGTACAATTGTGTACAAGACTGTACAAGTGTGTACAAAGTTGTGCAAGTGTAAACAAGGTTGTACAAGTGTGTACAAGGTTGTACAATTGTGTACAAGGTTGTACAAGTGTGTACAAGGTTGTACAAGTGTGTACAAGGGTGTACAATCGTGTACAAGGATGTACAAGTTTGTACAAGATTGTACAAGTGTGTACTGGGTTGTACAAGTGAGTACAAGATTGTATAAGTTTGTACAAGGTTGTACAAGTGTGTACAAGGGTGTACAAGTGTGTACAAATGTGTACAAGTGTGTACAGGGGTGTACAAGTTTGTACAAGGGTGTACAAGTTTTACAAGGTTGTACAAGTGTGTACAAGGTTGTACAAGTTGTGTACTGGGTTGTACAAGTGTGTACTGGGTTGTACAAGTGTGTACAAGATTGTATAAGTTTGTACAAGGTTGTACAAGTGTGTACAAGGGTGTACAAGTGTGTACAAATGTGTACAAGTGTGTACAGGGGTGTACAAGTTTGTACAAGGGTGTACAAGTTTTACAAGGTTGTACAAGTGTGTACAAGGTTGTACAAGTTGTGTACAAGGTTGTACATGTGTGTACAAGGGTGTACAAGTGTGTACAAGGTTGTACAAGTGTGTACAAGCTTGTACAAGTGTGTACAAGGGTGTACAAGTGTGTACAAGGTTGTACAAGTTTTTACAAGCTTGTACAAGTGTGTACAAGGGTGTACAAGTGTGTACAAGGTTGTACAAGTTTTTACAAGGTTGTACAAGTGTGTACAAGGGTGTAAAATCGTGTACAAGGATGTACAAGTTTGTACAAGTTTGTTTAAGGTTGTACAAGTGTGTACAAGGATGTACAAGTTTGTACAAGGGTGTACAAGTGTGTACGATAAGTAAAAGTGTGTCAAAGGGTGTACAAGGTTGTACAAGTGTGTACAAGGTTGTACAATTGTGTACAAGGCTGTACAAGTGTGTACAAGGTTGTACAATTGTGTACAAGGCTGTACAAGTGTGTACAAGATTGTACAAGTGTGTACAAGGTTGTACAAGTGTGTACAAGGATGTACAAGTTTGTACAAGGGTGTACAAGTGTGTACGATGTGTAAAAGTTTGTACAAGGGTGTACAAGGTTTTACAAGTGTGTACAGGGTTGTACAATTGTGTACAAGGCTGTACAAGTGTGTACAAGGTTGTACAATTTTGTACAAGGCTGTACAAGTGTGTACAAGGTTGTACAAGTGTGTACAAGGCTGTACAATTGTGTACAAGGTTGTACAAGTGTGTACAAGGTTGTACAAGTGTGTACAAGGTTGTACAATTGTGTACAAGGTTGTACAATTGTGTACAAGGCTGTACAAGTGTGTACAAGGTTGTACAAGTGTGTACAAGGTTGTACAAGTGTGTACAAGGTTGTACAAGTGTGTACAAGGTTGTACAATTGTGTATCAGGTTGTACAAGTGTGTACAAGGTTGTACAAGTGTGTACAAGGGTGAACAATCGTGTACAAGGATGTACAAGTTTGTACAAGTTTGTAAAAGTTTGTACAAGGTTGTACAAGTGTGTACAAGGATGTACAAGTTTGTACAAGGGTGCACAAGTGTGTACAAGGGTGTACAATCGTGTACAAGCTTGTACAAGTGTGTACAAGGGTGTACAGGTTTGTACAAGGTTGTACAAGGTTGTACAAGTGTGTACAAGGGTGTACAAATGTGTACAAGGATGTAAAAGTTTGTACAAGTGTGTACAAGTTTGTACAAGGTTGTACAAGTGTGTACAAGGTTTTACAATTGTGTACAAGGTTGTACAAGTTTGTACAAGGGAGTACAAGTTTGTACAAGATTGTACAAGTGTGTACAAGGGTGTACAAGTGTGTACAAATGTGTACAAGTTTTACAAGGTTGTACAAGTGTGTACAAGGTTGTACAAGTTGTGTACAAGGTTGTACATGTGTGTACAAGGGTGTACAAGTTTTTACAAGGCTCTACAAGTGTGTACAAGGTTGTACAAGGCTGTACAAGTGTGTACAAGGTTGTACAAGGTTGTACAAGTGTGTACAAAGGTGTACAAGTTTTTACGAGGATGTACAAGTGTGTACAAGGCTGTACAATTGTGTACAAGGTTGTACAAGTGTGTACAAGGTTGTACAAGTGTGTACAAGGTTGTACAATTGTGTACAAGGCTGTACAAGTGTGTACAAGGTTGTACAAGTGTGTACAAGGCTGTACAATTGTGTACAAGGTTGTACAAGTGTGTACAAGGTTGTACAAGTGTGTACAAGGCTGTACAAGTGTGTTCAAGGTTGTACAAGTGTGTACAAGGTTGTACAAGTGTGTACAAGGTTGTACAATTGTGTACAAGGTTGTACAAGTGTGTACAAGGTTGTACAAGTGTGTACAAGGTTGTACAAGTGTGTACAAGGTTGTACAATTGTGTACAAGGTTGTACAAGTGTGTACAAGGTTGTACAAGTGTGTACAAGGTTGTACAAGTGTGTACAAGGTTGTACAAGTGTGTACAAGGTTGTACAAGTGTGTACAAGGTTGTACAAGTGTGTACAAGGTTGTACAAGTGTGTACAAGGTTGTACAAGTGTGTACAAGCTTGTACAAGTGTGTACAAGCTTGTACAAGTGTGTACAAGGGTGTACAAGTGTGTACAAGGTTGTACAAGTTTTTACAAGGTTGTACAAGTGTGTACAAGGGTGTAAAATCGTGTACAAGGATGTACAAGTTTGTACAAGTTTGTACAAGGTTGTACAAGTGTGTATAAGGATGTACAAGTTTGTACAAGGGTGTACAAGTGTGTACGATAAGTAAAAGTGTGTACAAGGGTGTACAAGGTTGTACAAGTGTGTACAAGGTTTTACAATTGTGTACAAGGCTGTACAAGTGTGTACAAGGTTGTACAATTGTGTACAAGGCTGTACAAGTGTGTACAAGGTTGTACAAGTGTGTACAAGGTTGTACAAGTGTGTACAAGGTTGTACAAGTGTGTACAAGGTTGTACAAGTGTGTACAAGGTTGTACAAGTGTGTACAAGGTTGTACAAGTGTGTACAAGGTTGTACAAGTGTGTACAAGGTTGTACAAGTGTGTACAAGGTTGTACAAGTGTGTACAAGGTTGTACAAGTGTGTACAAGGTTGTACAAGTGTGTACAAGGTTGTACAAGTGTGTACAAGGTTGTACAAGTGTGTACAAGCTTGTACAAGTGTGTACAAGCTTGTACAAGTGTGTACAAGCTTGTACAAGTGTGTACAAGGTTGTACAAGTTTTTACAAGGTTGTACAAGTGTGTACAAGGGTGTAAAATCGTGTACAAGGATGTACAAGTTTGTACAAGGTTGTACAAGTGTGTACAAGGATGTACAAGTTTGTACAAGGGTGTACAAGTGTGTACGATAAGTAAAAGTGTGTACAAGGGTGTACAAGGTTGTACAAGTGTGTACAAGGTTGTACAATTGTGTACAAGGCTGTAAAAGTGTGTACAAGGTTGTACAATTGTGTACAAGGCTGTACAAGTGTGTAAAAGGTTGTACAAGTGTGTACAAGGTTGTACAAGTGTGTACAAGGTTGTACAAGTGTGTACAAGGTTGTACAAGTGTGTACAAGGTTGTACAAGTGTGTACAAGGTTGTACAAGTGTGTACAAGGTTGTACAAGTGTGTACGAGGTTGTACAATTGTGTACAAGGTTGTACAAGTGTGTACAAGGTTGTACAATTGTGTACAAGGCTGTACAAGTGTGTACAAAATTGTACAAGGTTGTACAAGTGTGTACAAGGGTGTACAAGTTTTTACAAGGTTGTACAAGTGTGTACAAGGTTGTACAAGTGTGTACAAGGCTGTACAATTGTGTACAAGGTTGTACAAGTGTGTACAAGGTTGTACAAGTGTGTACAAGGTTGTACACACTTGTACAGCCTTGTACACAATTGTACAACCTTGTACACACTTGTACAACCTTGTACACCCTTGTACAAACTTTTACACATCGTACACACTTGTACACCCTTGTACAAACTTGTACATCCTTGTACACACTTGTACAATCTGATACACACTTGTACAATCTTGTACACACTTGTACAGCCTTGTACACAATTGTACAACCTTGTACACACTTGTACAGCCTTGTACACAATTGTACAACCTTGTACACACTTGTACAGCCTTGTACACAATTGTACAACCTTGTACACACTTGTACAACCTTGTACACCCTTGTACACACTTTTACTTATCGTACACACTTGTACACCCTTGTACAAACTTGTACATCCTTGTACACACTTGTACAACCTTGTACAAACTTGTACAAACTTGTACATCCTTGTACACGATTTTACACCCTTGTACACACTTGTACAACCTTGTAAAAACTTGTACAACCTTGTACACACTTGTACACCCTTGTACACACTTGTACAAGCTTGTACACACTTGTACAACCTTGTACACACTTGTACACCCTTGTACACACATGTACAACCTTGTACACAACTTGTACAACCTTGTACACACTTGTACAACCTTGTAAAACTTGTACACCCTTGTACAAACTTGTACACCCCTGTACACACTTGTACACATTTGTACACACTTGTACACCCTTGTACACACTTGTACAACCTTGTACAAACTTATACAATCTTGTACACACTTGTACAACCCAGTACACAACTTGTACAACCTTGTACACACTTGTACAACCTTGTACACCCCTGTACACACTTGTACACATTTGTACACACTTGTACACCCTTGTACACACTTGTACAACCTTGTACAAACTTATACAATCTTGTACACACTTGTACAACCCAGTACACACTTGTAAAATCTTGTACAAACTTGTACATCATTGTACACGATTGTACACCCTTGTACACACTTGTACAACCTTGTACACACTTGTACAACCTTGTACACAATTGTACAACCTTGTACACACTTGTACAACCTTGTACACACTTGCACAACTTTGTACACACTTGTACAGTCTTGTACACAATTGTACAACCTTGTACACACTTGTACAACCTTGTACACACTTGTACAACCTTGTACACAATTGTACAGCCTTATACACACTTGTACAACCTTGTACACACTTGTACAGCCTTGTACACAATTGTACAACCTTGTACACACTTGTACAACCTTGTACACACTTGTACAACCTTGTACACAATTGTACAGCCTTGTACACACTTGTACAACCTTGTACACACTTGTACAACCTTGTAAAAACTTGTACACCCTTGTACACACTTGTACAACCTTGTACAACCTTGTACACACTTGTACAGCCTTGTACACAATTGTACAACCTTGTACACACTTGTACAGCCTTGTACACAATTGTACAACCTTGTACACAATTGTACAACCTCGTACACAATTGTACAACCTCGTACACACTTGTACAACCTTGTACACACTTGTACAACCTTGTACACACTTGTACAACCTTGTACACACTTGTACAACCTTGTACACACTTGCACAACCTTGTACACACTTGTACAACCTTGTACACACTTGTACAACCTTGTACACACTTGTACAACCTTTTACACACTTGTACAACCTTGTAAAACTTGTACACCCTTGTACAAACTTGTACACCCCTGTACACACCTCGTACACCTTGTACACACTTGTACAACCTCGTACACAATTGTACAACCTCGTACACACTTGTACAACCTTGTACACACTTGTACAACCTTGTACACACTTGTACAACCTTGTACACACTTGTACAACCTTGTACACACTTGTACAACCTTACACACTTGTACAATCTTGTACACACTTGTACAGCCTTGTACACAATTGTACAACCTTGTACACACTTGTACAGCCTTGTACACAATTGTACAACCTTGTACACACTTGTACAACCTTGTACACCCTTGTACACACTTTTACTTATCGTACACACTTGTACACCCTTGTACAAACTTGTACATCCTTGTACACACTTGTACAACCTTGTACAAACTTGTACAAACTTGTACATCCTTGTACACGATTTTACACCCTTGTACACACTTGTACAACCTTGTAAAAACTTGTACAACCTTGTACACACTTGTACACCCTTGTACACACTTGTACAAGCTTGTACACACTTGTACAACCTTGTACACACTTGTACACCCTTGTACACACATGTACAACCTTGTACACAACTTGTACAACCTTGTACACACTTGTACAACAAACTTGTACACCCCTGTACACACTTGTACACATTTGTACACACTTGTACACCCTTGTACACACTTGTACAACCTTGTACAAACTTATACAATCTTGTACACACTTGTACAACCCAGTACACAACTTGTACAACCTTGTACACACTTGTACAACCTTGTAAAACTTGTACACCCTTGTACAAACTTGACACCCCTGTGTACCTTTGTACACCCAAGTTGTACCTTAGTACAAGGCTGTACACACTTGTACAGCCTTGTACACAATTGTACAACCTTGTACACACTTGTACAGCCTTGTACACAATTGTACAACCTTGTACACACTTGTACAACCTTGTACACACTTGTACAACCTTGTACACCCTTGTACATACTTTTACTTATCGTACACACTTGTACACCCTTGTACAAACTTGTACATCCTTGTACACACTTGTACAAGCTTGTACACACTTGTACAAGCTTGTACACACTTGTACAACCTTGTACACACTTGTACAACCTTGTACACACTTGTACAACCTTGTACACACTTGTACAACCTTGTACACACTTGTACAACCTTGTACACACTTGTACAACCTTGTACACACTTGTACAACCTTGTACACACTTGTACAACCTTGTACACACTTGTACAACCTTGTACACACTTGTACAACCTTGTACACACTTGTACAACCTTGTACACACTTGTACAACCTTGTACACACTTGTACAACCTTGTACACACTTGTACAACCTTGTACACACTTGTACAACCTTGTACACACTTGTACAACCTTGTACACACTTGTACAGCCTTGTACACAATTGTACAACCTTGTACACACTTGTACAGCCTTGTACACAATTGTAAAACCTTGTACACACTTGTACAACCTTGTACACCCTTGTACACAATTTTACTTATCGTACACACTTGTACACCCTTGTACAAACTTGTACATCCTTATACACACTTGTACAACCTTGTACAAACTTGTACAAACTTGTACATCCTTGTACACGATTTTACACCCTTTTACACACTTGTACAAGCTTGTACACACTTGTACAACCTTGTACACACTTGTACAACCTTGTACACACTTGTACAACCTTGTACACACTTGTACAACCTTGTACACACTTGTACAACCTTGTACACACTTGTACAACCTTGTACACACTTGTACAACCTTGTACACACTTGTACAACCTTGTACACACTTGTACAACCTTGTACACAATTGTACAACCTTGTACACACTTGTACAACCTTGTACACACTTGTACAACCTTGTACACAATTGTACAACCTTGTACACAATTGTACAACCTTGTACACACTTGTACAACCTTCTACACACTTGTACAACCTTGAACACACTTGTACAGCCTTGTACACAATTGTACAACCTTGTACACACTTGTACAACCTTGTACACACTTGTACAACCTTGTACACAATTGTACAGCCTTGTACACACTTGTACAACCTTGTACACACTTGTACAGCCTTGTACACAATTGTACAACCTTGTACACACTTGTACAACCTTGTACACACTTGTACAACCTTGTACACAATTGTACAGCCTTGTACATACTTGTACAACCTTGTACACACTTGTACATCCTCGTAAAAACTTGTACACCTTTGTACACACTTGTACAACCTTGTACAACCTTGTACACACTTGTACAGCCTTGTACAACCTTGTACACACTTGTAGAGCCTTGTAAAAACTTGTACACCCTTGTACACACATGTACAACCTTGTACACAACTTGTACAACCTTGTACACACTTGTACAACCTTGTAAAACTTGTACACATTTGTACACACTTGTACACCCTTGTACACACTTGTACAACCTTGTACAAACTTATACAATCTTGTACACACTTGTACAACCCAGTACACACTTGTACAATCTTGTACAAACTTGTACTCCCTTGTACAAACTTGTACAACTTTGTACACAATTGTAAAACCTTGTACACACTTGTACAACCTTGTACAAACTTGTACACACTTGTACAAACTTTTACATCCTTGTACACATTTGTACACCCTTGTACACACTTGTACAACCTTGTACAACCTTGTACAAACCTGTACACCCTTGTACACACTTGTACAAGCTTGTACACGATTGTACACCCTTGTACACACTTGTGCACCCTTGTACAAACTTGTACATCCTTGTACACACTTGTACAACCTTGTACAAACTTGTACAAACTTGTACAAACTTGTACATCCTTGTACACGATTGTTCACCCTTGTACACACTTGTACAACCTTGTACACACTTGTACAACCTAAAAAACACAATTGTACAACCTTGTACACACTTGTACAACCTTGTACACACTTGTACAACCTTGTACACACTTGTACAACCTTGTACACACTTGTACAACCTTGTACACACTTGTACAGCCTTGTACACAATTGTACAACCTTGTACACACTTGTACAACCTTGTACACACTTGTACAACCTTGTACACACTTGTACAACCTTGTACACAATTGTACAGCATTGTACACACTTGTACAACCTTGTACACACTTGTACAGCCTTGTACAAAATTGTACAACCTTGTACACACTTGTACAGCCTTGTACACAATTGTACAACCTTGTACACACTTGTACAACCTTGTACACCCTTGTACAAACTTTTACACATCGTACACACTTGTACACCCTTGTACAAACTTGTACATCCTTGTACACACTTGTACAGCCTTGTACACAATTGTACAACCTTGTACACACTTGTACACACTTTTACTTATCGTACACACTTGTACACCCTTGTACAAACTTGTACATCCTTGTACACACTTGTACAACCTTGTACAAACTTGTACATCCTTGTACACGATTTTACACCCTTGTACACACTTGTACAACCTTGTAAAAACTTGTACAACCTTGTACACACTTGTACACCCTTGTACACACTTGTCCAAGCTTGTACACACTTGTACAACCTTGTACACACTTGTACACCCTTGTACACACATGTACAACCTTGTACACAACTTGTACAACCTTGTACACACTTGTACAACCTTGTAAAACTTGTACACCCTTGTACAAACTTGTACACCCCTGTACACACTTGTACACATTTGTACACACTTGTACACCCTTGTACACACTTGTACAACCTTGTACAAACTTATACAATCTTGTACACACTTGTACAACCCAGTACACAACTTGTACAACCTTGTACACACTTGTACAACCTTGTAAAACTTGTACACCCTTGTACAAACTTGTACACCCCTGTACACACTTGTACACATTTGTACACACTTGTACACCCTTGTACACACTTGTACAACCTTGTACAAACTTATACAATCTTGTACACACTTGTACAACCCAGTACACACTTGTACAATCTTGTACAAACTTGTACATCCTTGTACACGATTGTACACCCTTGTACACACTTGTACAACCTTGTACACACTTGTACAACCTTGTACACAATTGTACAACCTTGTACACACTTGTACAACCTTGTTTACACTTGCACAACTTTGTACACACTTGTACAGTCTTGTACACAATTGTACAACCTTGTACACACTTGTACAACCTTGTACACACTTGTACAACCTTGTACACAATTGTACAGCCTTGTACACACTTGTACAACCTTGTACACACTTGTACAGCCTTGTACACAATTGTACAACCTTGTACACACTTGTACAACCTTGTACACACTTGTACAACCTTGTACACAATTGTACAGCCTTGTACACACTTGTACAACCTTGTACACACTTGTACAACCTTGTAAAAACTTGTACACCCTTGTACACACTTGTACAACCTTGTACAACCTTGTACACACTTGTACAGCCTTGTACACAATTGTACATACTTGTACACACTTGTACAACCTTGTACACAATTGTACAACCTCGTACACACTTATACAACCTTGTACACACTTGTACAACCTTGTACACACTTGTACAACCTTGTACACACTTGTACAACCTTGTACACACTTGTACAACCTTTTACACACTTGTACAGCCTTGTACACAATTGTACAACCTTGTACACACTTGTACAGCCTTGTACACAATTGTACAACCTTGTACACACTTGTACAACCTTGTACACCCTTGTACACACTTTTACTTATCGTACACACTTGTACACCCTTGTACAAACTTGTACATCCTTGTACACACTTGTACAACCTTGTACAAACTTGTACATCCTTGTACACGATTTTACACCCTTGTACACACTTGTACAACCTTGTAAAAACTTGTACAACCTTGTACACACTTGTACACCCTTGTACACACTTGTACAAGCTTGTACACACTTGTACAACCATGTACACACTTGTACAACCTTGTACACACTTGTACAACCTTGTACACACTTGTACAACCTTGTACACACTTGTACAACCTTGTACACACTTGTACAACCTTGTACACACTTGTACAACCTTGTACACACTTGTACAACCTTGTACACACTTGTACAACCTTGTACACACTTGTACAACCTTGTACACACTTGTACAACCTTGTACACACTTGTACAGCCTTGTACACAATTGTACAACCTTGTACACACTTGTACAGCCTTGTACACAATTGTAAAACCTTGTACACACTTGTACAACCTTGTACACCCTTGTACACACTTTTACTTATCGTACACACTTGTACAACCTTGTACAAACTTGTACATCCTTGTACACACTTGTACAACCTTGTACAAACTTGTACAAACTTGTACATCCTTGTACACGATTTTACACCCTTGTACACACTTGTACAACCTTGTAAAAACTTGTACAACCTTGTACACACTTGTACACCCTTGTACAAACTTGTACACCCTTGTACACACTTGTACAAGCTTGTACACACTTGTACAAGCTTGTACACACTTGTACAAGGTTGTACACACTTGTACAACCTTGTACACACTTGTACAACCTTGTACACACTTGTACACCCTTGTACAAACTTGTACATCCTTGTACACACTTGTACAACCTTGTACAAACTTGTACATCCTTGTACACGATTTTACACCCTTGTACACACTTGTACAACCTTGTAAAAACTTGTACAACCTTGTACACACTTGTACACCCTTGTACACACTTGTCCAAGCTTGTACACACTTGTACAACCTTGTACACACTTGTACACCCTTGTACACACATGTACAACCTTGTACACAACTTGTACAACCTTGTACACACTTGTACAACCTTGTAAAACTTGTACACCCTTGTACAAACTTGTACACCCCTGTACACACTTGTACACATTTGTACACACTTGTACACCCTTGTACACACTTGTACAACCTTGTACAAACTTATACAATCTTGTACACACTTGTACAACCCAATACACAACTTGTACAACCTTGTACACACTTGTACAACCTTGTAAAACTTGTACACCCTTGTACAAACTTGTACACCCCTGTACACACTTGTACACATTTGTACACACTTGTACACCCTTGTACACACTTGTACAACCTTGTACAAACTTATACAATCTTGTACACACTTGTACAACCCAGTACACACTTGTACAATCTTGTACAAACTTGTACATCCTTGTACACGATTGTACACCCTTGTACACACTTGTACAACCTTGTACACACTTGTACAACCTTGTACACAATTGTACAACCTTGTACACACTTGTACAACCTTGTTTACACTTGCACAACTTTGTACACACTTGTACAGTCTTGTACACAATTGTACAACCTTGTACACACTTGTACAACCTTGTACACACTTGTACAACCTTGTACACAATTGTACAGCCTTGTACACACTTGTACAACCTTGTACACACTTGTACAGCCTTGAACACAATTGTACAACCTTGTACAAACTTGTACAACCTTGTACACACTTGTACAACCTTGTACACAATTGTACAGCCTTGTACACACTTGTACAACCTTGTACACACTTGTACAACCTTGTAAAAACTTGTACACCCTTGTACACACTTGTACAACCTTGTACAACCTTGTACACACTTGTACAGCCTTGTACACAATTGTACATACTTGTACACACTTGTACAACCTTGTACACAATTGTACAACCTCGTACACACTTATACAACCTTGTACACACTTGTACAACCTTGTACACACTTGTACAACCTTGTACACACTTGTACAACCTTGTACACACTTGTACAACCTTTTACACACTTGTACAGCCTTGTACACAATTGTACAACCTTGTACACACTTGTACAGCCTTGTACACAATTGTACAACCTTGTACACACTTGTACAACCTTGTACACCCTTGTACACACTTTTACTTATCGTACACACTTGTACACCCTTGTACAAACTTGTACATCCTTGTACACACTTGTACAACCTTGTACAAACTTGTACATCCTTGTACACGATTTTACACCCTTGTACACACTTGTACAACCTTGTAAAAACTTGTACAACCTTGTACACACTTGTACACCCTTGTACACACTTGTACAAGCTTGTACACACTTGTACAACCATGTACACACTTGTACAACCTTGTACACACTTGTACAACCTTGTACACACTTGTACAACCTTGTACACACTTGTACAACCTTGTACACACTTGTACAACCTTGTACACACTTGTACAACCTTGTACACACTTGTACAACCTTGTACACACTTGTACAACCTTGTACACACTTGTACAGCCTTGTACACAATTGTACAACCTTGTACACACTTGTACAGCCTTGTACACAATTGTAAAACCTTGTACACACTTGTACAACCTTGTACACCCTTGTACACACTTTTACTTATCGTACACACTTGTACAACCTTGTACAAACTTGTACATCCTTGTACACACTTGTACAACCTTGTACAAACTTGTACAAACTTGTACATCCTTGTACACGATTTTACACCCTTGTACACACTTGTACAACCTTGTAAAAACTTGTACAACCTTGTACACACTTGTACACCCTTGTACACACTTGTACACCCTTGTACACACTTGTACAAGCTTGTACACACTTGTACAAGCTTGTACACACTTGTACAAGGTTGTACACACTTGTACAACCTTGTACACACTTGTACAACCTTGTACACACTTGTACAACATTGTACACACTTGTACAACCTTGTACACACTTGTACAACCTTGTACACACTTGTACAACCTTGTACACACTTGTACAACCTTGTACACACTTGTACAACCTTTTACACACTTGTACAACCTTTTACACAATTGTACAACCTTGTACACACTTGTACAACCTTGTACACACTTGTACAACCTTGTACACACTTGTACAACCTTGTACACACTTGTACAGCCTTGTACACAATTGTACAACCTTGTACACACTTGTACAGCCTTGTACACAATTGTAAAACCTTGTACACACTTGTACAACCTTGTACACCCTTGTACACACTTTTACTTATCGTACACACTTGTACACCCTTGTACAAACTTGTACATCCTTATACACACTTGTACAACCTTGTACAAACTTGTACAAACTTGTACATCCTTGTACACGATTTTACACCCTTGTACACACTTGTACAACCTTGTAAAAACTTGTACAACCTTGTACACACTTGTACACCCTTGTACACACTTGTACAAGCTTGTACACACTTGTACAAGCTTGTACACACTTGTACAACCTTGTACACACTTGTACAACCTTGTACACACTTGTACAACCTTGTACACACTTGTACAACCTTGTACACACTTGTACAACCTTGTACACACTTGTACAACCTTGTACACACTTGTACAACCTTGTACACAATTATACAACCTTGTACACACTTGTACAACCTTGTACACACTTGTACAACCCAGTACACACTTGTACAATCTTGTACAAACTTGTACATCCTTGTACACGATTGTACACCCTTGTACACACTTGTACAACCTTCTACACACTTGTACAACCTTGTACACAATTGTACAACCTTGTACACAATTGTACAACCTTGTTTACACTTGCACAACTTTGTACACACTTGTACAGTCTTGTACACAATTGTACAACCTTGTACACACTTGTACAACCTTGTACACACTTGTACAACCTTGTACACAATTGTACAGCCTTGTACACACTTGTACAACCTTGTACACACTTGTACAGCCTTGTACACAATTGTACAACCTTGTACACACTTGTACAACCTTGTACACACTTGTACAACCTTGTACACAATTGTACAGCCTTGTACACACTTGTACAACCTTGTACACACTTGTACAACCTTGTAAAAACTTGTACACCCTTGTACACACTTGTACAACCTTGTACAACCTTGTACACACTTGTACAGCCTTGTACACAATTGTACATACTTGTACACACTTGTACAACCTTGTACACAATTGTACAACCTCGTACACACTTATACAACCTTGTACACACTTGTACAACCTTGTACACACTTGTACAACCTTGTACACACTTGTACAACCTTGTACACACTTGTACAACCTTTTACACACTTGTACAGCCTTGTACACAATTGTACAACCTTGTACACACTTGTACAGCCTTGTACACAATTGTACAACCTTGTACACACTTGTACAACCTTGTACACCCTTGTACACACTTTTACTTATCGTACACACTTGTACACCCTTGTACAAACTTGTACATCCTTGTACACACTTGTACAACCTTGTACAAACTTGTACATCCTTGTACACGATTTTACACCCTTGTACACACTTGTACAACCTTGTAAAAACTTGTACAACATTGTACACACTTGTACACCCTTGTACACACTTGTACAAGCTTGTACACACTTGTACAACCATGTACACACTTGTACAACCTTGTACACACTTGTACAACCTTGTACACACTTGTACAACCTTGTACACACTTGTACAACCTTGTACACACTTGTACAACCTTGTACACACTTGTACAACCTTGTACACACTTGTACAACCTTGTACACACTTGTACAACCTTGTACACACTTGTACAACCTTGTACACACTTGTACAACCTTGTACACACTTGTACAGCCTTGTACACAATTGTACAACCTTGTACACACTTGTACAGCCTTGTACACAATTGTAAAACCTTGTACACACTTGTACAACCTTGTACACAATTGTACAACCTTGTACACACTTGTACAGCCTTGTACACAATTGTAAAACCTTGTACACACTTGTACAACCTTGTACACCCTTGTACACACTTTTACAACCTTGTAAAAACTTGTACAACCTTGTACACACTTGTACACCCTTGTACACACTTGTACAAGCTTGTACACACTTGTACAACCATGTACACACTTGTACAACCTTGTACACACTTGTACAACCTTGTACACACTTGTACAACCTTGTACACACTTGTACAACCTTGTACACACTTGTACAACCTTGTACACACTTGTACAACCTTGTACACACTTGTACAACCTTGTACACACTTGTACAACCTTGTACACACTTGTACAACCTTGTACACACTTGTACAACCTTGTACACACTTGTACAGCCTTGTACACAATTGTACAACCTTGTACACACTTGTACAGCCTTGTACACAATTGTAAAACCTTGTACACACTTGTACAACCTTGTACACCCTTGTACACACTTTTACTTATCGTACACACTTGTACAACCTTGTACAAACTTGTACATCCTTGTACACACTTGTACAACCTTGTACAAACTTGTACAAACTTGTTCATCCTTGTACACGATTTTACACCCTTGTACACACTTGTACAACCTTGTAAAAACTTGTACAACCTTGTACACACTTGTACACCCTTGTACACACTTGTACACCCTTGTACACACTTGTACAAGCTTGTACACACTTGTACAAGCTTGTACACACTTGTACAAGGTTGTACACACTTGTACAACCTTGTACACACTTGTACAACCTTGTACACACTTGTACAACATTGTACACACTTGTACAAACTTGTACACACTTGTACAACCTTGTACACACTTGTACAACCTTGTACACACTTGTACAACCTTGTACACACTTGTACAACCTTTTACACACTTGTACAACCTTTTACACAATTGTACAACCTTGTACACACTTGTACAACCTTGTACACACTTGTACAACCTTGTACACACTTGTACAACCTTGTACACACTTGTACAGCCTTGTACACAATTGTACAACCTTGTACACACTTGTACAGCCTTGTACACAATTGTAAAACCTTGTACACACTTGTACAACCTTGTACACCCTTGTACACACTTTTACTTATCGTACACACTTGTACACCCTTGTACAAACTTGTACATCCTTATACACACTTGTACAACCTTGTACAAACTTGTACATCCTTGTACACGATTTTACACCCTTGTACACACTTGTACAACCTTGTAAAAACTTGTACAACCTTGTACACACTTGTACAAGCTTGTACACACTTGTACAAGCTTGTACACACTTGTACAAGCTTGTACACACTTGTACAAGCTTGTACACACTTGTACAACCTTGTACACACTTGTACAACCTTGTACACACTTGTACAACCTTGTACACACTTGTACAACCTTGTACACACTTGTACAACCTTGTACACACTTGTACAACCTTGTACACACTTGTACAACCTTGTACACACTTGTACAACCTTGTACACAATTATACAACCTTGTACACACTTGTACAACCTTGTACACACTTGTACAACCTTGTACACACTTGTACAACCTTGTACACACTTGTACAACCTTGTACACACTTGTACAACCTTGAACACACTTGTACAGCCTTGTACACAATTGTACAACCTTGTACACACTTGTACAACCTTGTACACACTTGTACAACCTTGTACACAATTGTACAGCCTTGTACACACTTGTACAACCTTGTACACACTTGTACAGCCTTGTACACAATTGTACAACCTTGTACACACTTGTACAACCTTGTACACACTTGTACAACCTTGTACACAATTGTACAGCCTTGTACACACTTGTACAACCTTGTACACACTTGTACATCCTCGTAAAAACTTGTACACCTTTGTACACACTTGTACAACCTTGTACAACCTTGTACACACTTGTACAGCCTTGTACAACCTTGTACACACTTGTAGAGCCTTGTAAAAACTTGTACACCCTTGTACACACATGTACAACCTTGTACACAACTTGTACAACCTTGTACACACTTGTACAACCTTGTAAAACTTGTACACATTTGTACACACTTGTACACCCTTGTACACACTTGTACAACCTTGTACAAACTTATACAATCTTGTACACACTTGTACAGCCCAGTACACACTTGTACAATCTTGTACAAACTTGTACTCCCTTGTACAAACTTGTACAACCTTGTACACAATTGTAAAACCTTGTACACACTTGTACAACCTTGTACAAACTTGTACACACTTGTACAAACTTTTACATCCTTGTACACATTTGTACACCCTTGTACACACTTGTACAACCTTGTACAACCTTGTACAAACCTGTACACCCTTGTACACACTTGTACAAGCTTGTACACGATTGTACACCCTTGTACACACTTGTGCACCCTTGTACAAACTTGTACATCCATGTACACACTTGTACAACCTTGTACAAACTTGTACAAACTTGTACAAACTTGTACATCCTTGTACACGATTGTTCACCCTTGTACACACTTGTACAACCTTGTACACACTTGTACAACCTGAAACACAATTGTACAACCTTGTACACACTTGTACAACCTTGTACACACTTGTACAACCTTGTACACACTTGTACAACCTTGTACACACTTGTACAACCTTGTACACACTTGTACAACCTTGTACACACTTGTACAGCCTTGTACACAATTGTACAACCTTGTACACACTTGTACAACCTTGTACACACTTGTACAACCTTGTACACAATTGTACAGCCTTGTACACACTTGTACAACCTTGTACACACTTGTACAGCCTTGTACAAAATTGTACAACCTTGTACACACTTGTACAGCCTTGTACACAATTGTACAACCTTGTACACACTTGTACAACCTTGTACACCCTTGTACAAACTTTTACACATCGTACACACTTGTACACCCTTGTACAAACTTGTACATCCTTGTACACACTTGTACAACCTTGTACACACTTGTACAATCTTGTACACACTTGTACAGCCTTGTACACAATTGTACAACCTTGTACACACTTGTACAGCCTTGTACACAATTGTACAACCTTGTACACACTTGTACAACCTTGTACACCCTTGTACACACTTTTACTTATCGTACACACTTGTACACCCTTGTACAAACTTGTACATCCTTGTACTCACTTGTACAACCTTGTACAAACTTGTACAAACTTGTACATCCTTGTACACGATTTTACACCCTTGTACACGTTTGTACAACCTTGTAAAAACTTGTACAATCTTGTACACACTTGTACACCCTTGTACACACTTGTACAAGCTTGTACACACTTGTACAACCTTGTACACACTTGTACACCCTTGTACACACATGTACAACCTTGTACACAACTTGTACAACCTTGTACACACTTGTACAACCTTGTAAAACTTGTACACCCTTGTACAAACTTGTACACCCCTGTTTACACTTGTACACATTTGTACACACTTGTACACCCTTGTACACACTTGTACAACCTTGTACAAACTTATACAATCTTGTACACACTTGTACAACCCAGTACACAACTTGTACAACCTTGTACACACTTGTACAACCTTGTAAAACTTGTACACCCTTGTACAAACTTGTACACCCCTGAACACACTTGTACACATTTGTACACACTTGTACACCCTTGTACACACTTGTACAACCTTTTACAAACTTATACAATCTTGTACACACTTGTACAACCCAGTACACACTTGTACAATCTTGTACAAACTTGTACATCCTTGTACACGATTGTACACCCTTGTACACACTTGTACAACCTTGTACACACTTGTACAACCTTGTACACAATTGTACAACCTTGTGCACACTTGTACAACCTTGTACACACTTGCACAACTTTGTACACACTTGTACAGTCTTGTACACAATTGTACAACCTTGTACACACTTGTACAACCTTGTACACACTTGTACAACCTTGTACACAATTGTACAGCCTTGTACACACTTGTACAACCTTGTACACACTTGTACAGCCTTGTACACAATTGTACAACCTTGTACACACTTGTACAACCTTGTACACACTTGTACAACCTTGTACACAATTGTACAGCCTTGTACACACTTGTACAACCTTGTACACACTTGTACAACCTTGTAAAAACTTGTACACCCTTGTACACACTTGTACAACCTTGTACAACCTTGTACACACTTGTACAGCCTTGTACACAATTGTACATACTTGTACACACTTGTACAACCTTGTACACAATTGTACAACCTCGTACACACTTATACAACCTTGTACACACTTGTACAACCTTGTACACACTTGTACAACCTTGTACACACTTGTACAACCTTGTACACACTTGTACAACCTTGTACACACTTGTACAACCTTTTACACACTTGTACAGCCTTGTACACAATTGTACAACCTTGTACACACTTGTACAGCCTTGTACACAATTGTACAACCTTGTACACACTTGTACAACCTTGTACACCCTTGTACACACTTTTACTTATCGTACACACTTGTACACCCTTGTACAAACTTGTACAACCTTGTACACAATTGTACAGCCTTGTACACACTTGTACATCCTTGTACACACTTGTACAGCCTTGTACAAAATTGTACAACCTTGTACACACTTGTACAGCCTTGTACACAATTGTACAACCTTGTACACACTTGTACAAACTTGTACACCCTTGTACAAACTTTTACACATCGTACACACTTGTACAGCCCTTGTACAAACTTGTACATCCTTGTACACACTTGTACAACCTTGTACACACTTGTACATCCTTGTACACAATTGTACACCCTTGTACACACTTGTACAACCTTGTACACACTATTACAACCTTGAACACACTTGTACAGCCTTGTACACAATTGTACAACCTTGTACACACTTGTACAACCTTGTACACACTTGTACAACCTTGTACACAATAGTACAGCCTTGTACACACTTGTACAACCTTGTACACACTTGTACAGCCTTGTACACAATTGTACAACCTTGTACACACTTGTACAACCTTGTACACACTTGTACAGCCTTGTACACACTTGTACAGCCTTGTACACAATTGTAAAACCTTGTACACACTTGTACAACCTTGTACACCCTTGTACACACTTTTACTTATCGTACACACTTGTACACCCTTGTACAAACTTGTACATCCTTGTACACACTTGTACAACCTTGTACAAACTTGTACAAACTTGTACATCCTTGTACACGATTTTACACCCTTGTACACACTTGTACAACCTTGTACACACTTGTACAACCTTGTACACACTTGTACAACCTTGTACACACTTGTACAACCTTGTACACACTTGTACAACCTTGTACACACTTGTACAACCTTGTACACACTTGTACAACCTTTTACACACTTGTACAACCTTGTACACACTTGTACAACCTTGTACACACTTGTACAACCTTGTACACACTTGTACAACCTTGTACACACTTGTACAACCTTGTACACACTTGTACAACCTTGTACACACTTGTACAACCATGTAAAAACTTGTACAACCTTGTACACACTTGTACACCCTTGTACACACTTGTACAAGCTTGTACACACTTGTACAACCTTGTACACACTTGTACACCCTTGTACACACTTGTACAACCTTTTACAAACTTGTACACACTTGTACAAACTTGTACATTATTGTACATACTTGTACACCCTTGTACACACTTGTACAACCTTGTACAAACCTGTACACCCTTGTACACACTTGTACAAGCTTGTACACACTTGTACAAGCTTGTACACACTTGTACACCCTTGTTCAAACTTGTGCACCCTTGTACACCTTTGTACACCCTTGTACACATTTGTACAACCTTGTACAAACTTGTACACACTTGTACAAACTTGTACACACTTGTACAACCTTGTACAAACTTGTACAACCTTGTACACACTTGTACAACCTTGTACACACTTGTACAAGCTTGTACACACTTGTACAAGTTGTACACACTTGTACAACCTTGTACACACTTGTACAACCTTGTACACACTTGTACAACCTTGTACAAACTTGTACACACTTGTACAACCTTTTCATCCTTGTACACATTTGTACACCCTTGTACACACTTGTACAACCTTGTACAAACCTGTACACCCTTGTACACACTTGTACAAGCTTGTACACGATTGTACACCCTTGTACACACTTGTGCACCCTTGTACACACTTGTACACCCTTGTACACACTTGTACAACCTTGTACAAACTTGTACACACTTGTACAACATTGTACAAACCTGTTCACCCTTGTACACACTTGTACAACCTTGTACACACTTGTACAACCTTGTACCCCCTGTTACAACCTTGTACACACTTGTACAACCTTGTACACACTTGTACAGCCTTGTACACAATTGTACACCCATGTACACAATTTAAAAACTTGTACACACTTGTACAACCTTGTACACACTTGTACAACCTTGTACACACTTGTACAACCTTGTACACACTTGTACAACCTTGTACACACTTGTACAACCTTGTACAAACTTGTACAAACTTGTACACACTTGTACACCCTTGTACACACTTGTAAAAGCTTGTACACACTTGTACAACCTTGTACACACTTGTACAACCTTGTACACAATTGTATAACCTTGTACACTTTTGTACAACCTTGTACAAACTTGTACAAACTTGTACACACTTGTACACCCTTGTACACACTTGTAAAAGCTTGTACACACTTGTACAACCTTGTACACACTTGTACACCCTTGTACACACTTGTACAACTTTGTACACACTTGTACAACCTTGTACACAATTGTACAACCTTGTACACACTTGTACAACCTTGTACACACTTGTACAACCTTGTACACACTTGTACAGCCTTGTACACAATTGTACAACCTTGTACACACTTGTACAACCTTGTACACACTTGTACAACCTTGTACACAATTGTACAGCCTTGAACACACTTGTACAACCTTGTACACACTTGTACAGCCTTGTACAAAATTGTACAACCTTGTACACACTTGTACAGCCTTGTACACAATTGTACAACCTTGTACACACTTGTACAAACTTGTACACCCTTGTACAAACTTTTACACATCGTACACACTTGTACAGCCCTTGTACAAACTTGTACATCCTTGTACACACTTGTACAACCTTGTACACACTTGTACATCCTTGTACACAATTGTACACCCTTGTACACACTTGTACAACCTTGTACACACTTGTACAACCTTGAACACACTTGTACAGCCTTGTACACAATTGTACAACCTTGTACACACTTGTACAACCTTGTACACACTTGTACAACCTTGTACACAATTGTACAGCCTTGTACACACTTGTACAACCTTGTACACACTTGTACAGCCTTGTACACAATTGTACAACCTTGTACACACTTGTACAACCTTGTACACACTTGTACAACCTTGTACACACTTGTACAACCTTGTACACAATTGTACAGCCTTGTACACACTTGTACAACCTTGTACACACTTGTACAACCTTGTAAAAACTTGTACACCCTTGTACACGATTTTACACCCTTGTACACACTTGTACAACCTTGTAAAAACTTGTACAACCTTGTACACACTTGTACAACCTTGTACAAGGTTGTACAAGTGTGTTCAAGGCTGTACAATTGTGTACAAGGTTGTACAAGTGTGTACAAGGTTGTACAAGTGTGTACAAGCTTGTACAAGTGTGTACAAGCTTGTACAAGTGTGTACAAGCTTGTACAAGTGTGTACAAGCTTGTACAAGTGTGTACAAGGGTGTACAAGTGTGTACAAGGTTGTACAAGTGTGTACAAGGTTGTACAAGTGTGTACAAGGGTGTACAATCGTGTACAAGGATGTACAAGTTTGTACAAGATTGTACAAGTGTGTACTGGGTTGTACAAGTGTGTACAAGATTGTACAAGTGTGTACAAGGTTGTACAAGTGTGTACAAGTTTTTAAATTGTGTACATGGGTGTACAATTGTGTACAAGGCTGTACAAGTGTGTACAAGGTTGTACAAGTGTGTACAAGGTTGTAACAGGGGGTACAAGGTTGTACAAGTGTGTACAAGGTTGTACAAGTGTGTACAAGGGTGAACAGGTTTGTACAATGTTGTACAAGTGTGTACAAGTTTGTACAAGGTTGTACAAGTGTGTACAAGGGTGTACAAGTGTGTACAAGGGTGCACAAGTGTGTACAAGGGTGTACAATCGTGTACAAGCTTGTACAAGTGTGTACAAGGGTGTACAGGTTTGTACAAGGTTGTACAAGTGTGTACAAGGGTGTACAAATGTGTACAAGGATGAAAAGGTTGTACAAGTGTGTACAAGTTTGTAAAAGTTTGTACAAGTTTGTACAAGTGTGTACAAGGTTGTACAAGTGTGTACAAGGATGTACAAGTTTGTACAAGGGCTGTACAAGTGTGTACGATGTGTAAAAGTTTGTACAAGGGTGTACAAGTTTGTACAAGTGTGTACAAGGTTGTACAATTGTGTACAAGGCTGTACAAGTGTGTACAAGGTTGTACAATTTTGTACAAGGCTGTACAAGTGTGTACAAGGTTGTACAAGTGTGTTCAAGGCTGTACAATTGTGTACAAGGTTGTACAAGTGTGTACAAGGTTGTACAAGTGTGTACAAGGTTGTACAATTGTGTACAAGGCTGTACAAGTGTGTACAAGGTTGTACAAGTGTGTACAAGGTTGTACAAGTGTGTACAAGGTTGTACAATTGTGTACAAGGTTGTACAAGTGTGTACAAGGTTGTACAAGTGTGTACAAGGGTGTACAAGTGTGTACAAGGTTGTACAAGTGTGTACAAGCTTTTACAAGTGTGTACAAGGGTGTACAAGTGTGTACAAGTTTGTACAAGTTTGTACAAGGTTGTACAAAAGTGTACAAGGTTATACAATTGTGTACAAGGTTGTACAAGTGTGTACAAGGTTGTACAAGTGTGTACAAGCTTTTACAAGTGTGTACAAGGGTGTACAAGTGTGTACAAGTTTGTACAAGTTTGTACAAGGTTGTACAAGTGTGTACAAGGTTGTACAAGTGTGTACAAGGTTGTACAAGTGTGTACAAGGTTGTACAAGTGTGTACAAGGTTGTACAAGTGTGTACAAGTTTTTAAATTGTGTACATGGGTGTACAATTGTGTACAAGGCTGTACAAGTGTGTACAAGGTTGTACAAGTGTGTACAAGGTTGTAACAGGGGGTACAAGGTTGTACAAGTGTGTACAAGGTTGTACAAGTGTGTACAAGGGTGAACAGGTTTGTACAATGTTGTACAAGTGTGTACAAGTTTGTACAAGGTTGTACAAGTGTGTACAAGGGTGTACAAGTGTGTACAAGGGTGCACAAGTGTGTACAAGGGTGTACAATCGTGTACAAGCTTGTACAAGTGTGTACAAGGGTGTACAGGTTTGTACAAGGTTGTACAAGTGTGTACAAGGGTGTACAAATGTGTACAAGGATGAAAAGGTTGTACAAGTGTGTACAA
This sequence comes from Macrosteles quadrilineatus, assembly GCF_028750875.1. Classification (NCBI taxonomy): domain Eukaryota; kingdom Metazoa; phylum Arthropoda; class Insecta; order Hemiptera; family Cicadellidae; genus Macrosteles; species Macrosteles quadrilineatus. The sequence goes on from NW_026542747.1 coordinate 127,606, forward strand.
GTTTGTACAAGTGTGTACAAGGTTGTACAAGTGTGTACATGGTTGTACAAGTTTGTACAAGGTTGTACAAGTGTGTACAAGTTTGTACAAGTGTGTACAAGTTTGTACAAGGTTGTACAAATGTGTACAAGGGTGTACAAGTTTGTACAAGTGTGTACAAGTTTGTACAAGGTTGTACAAATGTGTACAAGGGTGTACAAAGGTGTACAAGGGTGCACAAGTTTGAACAAGGGTGTACAAGTGTGTACAAGCTTGTACAAGTGTGTACAAGCTTGTACAAGTGTGTACAAGGGTGTACAGGTTTGTACAAGGTTGTACAAGTGTGTACAAGGGTGTACAAGTATGTACAATAATGTACAAGTTTGTACAAGTGTGTACAAGTTTGTAAAAGGTTGTACAAGTGTGTACAAGGGTGTACAAGTGTGTACAAGGTTGTACAAGTGTGTACAAGCTTGTACAAGTGTGTACAAGGGTGTACAAGTGTGTACAAGGTTGTACAAGTTTTTACATGGTTGTACAAGTGTGTACAAGGTTGTACAAGTGTGTACAAGGTTGTACAAGTGTGTACAAGGTTGTACAAGTGTGTACAAGGTTGTACAAGTGTGTACAAGGTTGTACAAGTGTGTACAAGGTTGTACAAGTGTGTACAAGGTTGTACAATAGTGTACAAGGTTGTACAAGTGTGTACAAGGTTGTACAAGTGTGTACAAGGTTGTACAAGTGTGTACAAGGTTGTACAAGTGTGTACAAGGTTGTACAAGTGTGTACAAGGTTGTACAAGTGTGTACAAGGTTGTACAAGTGTGTACAAGGTTGTACAAGTGTGTACAAGGTTGTACAAGTGTGTACAAGGGTGTAAAATCGTGTACAAGGATGTACAAGTTTGTACAAGTTTGTACAAGGTTGTACAAGTGTGTACAAGGATGTACAAGTTTGTACAAGGGTGTACAAGTGTGTACGATAAGTAAAAGTGTGTACAAGGGTGTACAGGGTGTACAAGTGTGTACAAGGTTTTACAATTGTGTACAAGGCTGTACAAGTGTGTACAAGGTTGTACAAGTGTGTACAAGGTTGTACAATTGTGTACAAGGCTGTACAAGTGTGTACAAGGTTGTACAAGTGTGTACAAGGCTGTACTATTGTGTACAAGGTTGTACAAGTGTGTACAAGGTTGTACAAGTGTGTACAAGGTTGTACAATTGTGTACAAGGCTGTACAAGTGTGTTCAAGGTTGTAATAGTGTGTACAAGGTTGTACAAGTGTGTACAAGGGTGTACAATTGTGTACAAGGATGTACAAGTGTGTACAAGGTTGTACAAGTGTGTACCAGGATGTACAAGTTTGTACAAGGGCTGTACAAGTGTGTACGATGTGTAAAAGTTTGTACAATGGTGTACAAGTTTGTACAAGTGTGTACAAGGTTGTACAATTGTGTACAAGGCTGTACAAGTGTGTACAAGGTTGTACAATTTTGTACAAGGCTGTACAAGTGTGTACAAGGATGTACAAGTGTGTACAAGGCTGTACAATTGTGTACAAGGTTGTAGAAGTTTGTACAAGGGTGTACAAGTGTGTACGATAAGTAAAAGTGTGTACAAGGGTGTACAAGGTTGTACAAGTGTGTACAAGGTTGTACAATTCTGTACAAGGCTGTACAAGTGTGTACAAGGTTGTACAATTGTGTACAAGGCTGTACAAGTGTGTAAAAGGTTGTACAAGTGTGTACAAGGTTGTACAAGTGTGTACAAGGTTGTACAAGTGTGTACAAGGTTGTACAAGTGTGTACAAGGTTGTACAAGTGTGTACAAGGTTGTATAAGTGTGTACGAGGTTGTACAATTGTGTACAAGGTTGTACAAGTGTGTACAAGTATGTACAATTGTGTACAAGGCTGTACAAGTGTGTACAAGGTTGTACAAGGTTGTACAAGTGTGTACAAGGGTGTACAAGTTTTTACAAGGTTGTACAAGTGTGTACAAGGTTGTACAAGTGTGTACAAGGCTGTACAATTGTGTACAAGGTTGTACAAGTGTGTACAAGGTTGTACAAGTGTGTACAAGGTTGTACAATTGTGTACAAGGCTGTACAAGTGTGTACAAGGTTGTACAAGTGTGTACAAGGCTGTACAATTGTGTACAAGGTTGTACAAGTGTGTACAAGGTTGTACAAGTGTGTACAAGGTTGTACAATTGTGTACAAGACTGTACAAGTGTGTACAAAGTTGTGCAAGTGTGTACAAGGTTGTACAAGTGTGTACAAGGTTGTACAATTGTGTACAAGGTTGTACAAGTGTGTACAAGGTTGTACAAGTGTGTACAAGGGTGTACAATCGTGTACAAGGATGTACAAGTTTGTACAAGATTGTACAAGTGTGTACTGGGTTGTACAAGTGTGTACAAGATTGTATAAGTTTGTACAAGGTTGTACAAGTGTGTACAAGGGTGTACAAGTGTGTACAAATGTGTACAAGTGTGTTCAGGGGTGTACAAGTTTGTACAAGGGTGTACAAGTTTTACAAGGTTGTACAAGTGTGTACAAGGTTGTACAAGTTGTGTACTGGGTTGTACAAGTGTGTACAAGATTGTATAAGTTTGTACAAGGTTGTACAAGTGTGTACAAGGGTGTACAAGTGTGTACAAATGTGTACAAGTGTAAACAGGGGTGTACAAGTTTGTACAAGGGTGTACAAGTTTTACAAGGTTGTACAAGTGTGTACAAGGTTGTACAAGTTGTGTACAAGGTTGTACATGTGTGTACAAGGGTGTACAAGTGTGTACAAGGTTGTACAAGTGTGTAGAAGCTTGTACAAGTGTGTACAAGGGTGTACAAGTGTGTACAAGATTGTACAAGTTTTTACAAGGTTGTACAAACGTGTACAAGGGTGTAAAATCGTGTACAAGGATGTACAAGTTTGTACAAGTTTGTACAAGGTTGTACAAGTGTGTACAAGGATGTACAAGTTTGTACAAGGGTGTACAAGTGTGTACGATAAGTAAAAGTGTGTACAAGGGTGTACAAGGTTGTACAAGTGTGTACAAGGTTGTACAATTGTGTACAAGGCTGTACAAGTGTGTACAAGGTTGTACAATTGTGTACAAGGCTGTACAAGTGTGTACAAGATTGTACAAGTGTGTACAAGGTTGTACAAGTGTGTACAAGGATGTACAAGTTTGTACAAGGGTGTAAAAGTGTGTACGATGTGTAAAAGTTTGTACAAGGGTGTACAAGGTTGTACAAGTGTGTACAAGGTTGTACAATTGTGTACAAGGCTGTACAAGTGTGTACAAGGTTGTACAATTTTGTACATGGGCTGTACAAGTGTGTACAAGGTTGTACAAGTGTGTACAAGGCTGTACAATTGTGTACAAGGTTGTACAAGTGTGTACAAGGTTGTACAAGTGTGTACAAGGTTGTACAATTGTGTACAAGGCTGTACAAGTGTGTACAAGGTTGTACAAGTGTGTACAAGGTTGTACAAGTGTGTACAAGGTTGTACAAGTGTGTACAAGGTTGTACAAGTGTGTACAAGGTTGTACAATTGTGTTTCAGGTTGTACAAGTGTGTACAAGGTTGTACAAGTGTGTACAAGGGTGAACAATCGTGTACAAGGATGTACAAGTTTGTACAAGTTTGTACAAGTTTGTACAAGGTTGTACAAGTGTGTACATGGATGTACAAGTTTGTACAAGGGTGCACAAGTGTGTACAAGGGTGTACAATCGTGTACAAGCTTGTACAAGTGTGTACAAGGGTGTACAGGTTTGTACAAGGTTGTACAAGGTTGTACAAGTGTGTACAAGGGTGTACAAATGTGTACAAGGATGTAAAAGTTTGTACAAGTGTGTACAAGTTTGTACAAGGTTGTACAAGTGTGTACAAGGTTTTACAATTGTGTACAAGGTTGTACAAGTTTGTACAAGGGAGTACAAGTTTGTACAAGATTGTACAAGTGTGTACTGGGCTGTACAAGTGTGTACAAGATTGTATAAGTTTGTACAAGGTTGTACAAGTGTGTAAAAGGGTGTACAAGTGTGTACAAATGTGTACAAGTTTTACAAGGTTGTACAAGTGTGTACAAGGTTGTACAAGTTGTGTACAAGGTTGTACATGTGTGTACAAGGGTGTACAAGTTTTTACAAGGCTCTACAAGTGTGTACAAGGTTGTACAAGGCTGTACAAGTGTGTACAAGGTTGTACAAGGTTGTACAAGTGTGTACAAAGGTGTACACGTTTTTACGAGGATGTACAAGTGTGTACAAGGTTGTACAAGTGTGTACAAGGCTGTACAATTGTGTACAAGGTTGTACAAGTGTGTACAAGGTTGTACAAGTGTGTACAAGGTTGTACAATTGTGTACAAGGCTGTACAAGTGTGTACAAGGTTGTACAAGTGTGTACAAGGCTGTACAATTGTGTACAAGGTTGTACAAGTGTGTACAAGGTTGTACAAGTGTGTACAAGGTTGTACAATTGTGTACAAGGCTGTACAAGTGTGTACAAGGTTGTACAAGTGTGTACAAGGTTGTACAAGTGTGTACAAGGTTGTACAATTGTGTACAAGGTTGTACAAGTGTGTACAAGGTTGTACAAGTGTGTACAAGGTTGTACAAGTGTGTACAAGGTTGTATAATTGTGTACAAGGTTGTACAAGTGTGTACAAGGTTGTACAAGTGTGTACAAGGTTGTACAAGTGTGTACAAGGTTGTACAAGTGTGTACAAGGTTGTACAAGTGTGTACAAGGTTGTACAAGTGTGTACAAGCTTGTACAAGTGTGTACAAGCTTGTACAAGTGTGTACAAGCTTGTACAAGTGTGTACAAGCTTGTACAAGTGTGTACAAGGGTGTACAAGTGTGTACAAGGTTGTACAAGTTTTTACAAGGTTGTACAAGTGTGTACAAGGGTGTAAAATCGTGTACAAGGATGTACAAGTTTGTACAAGTTTGTACAAGGTTGTACAAGTGTGTATAAGGATGTACAAGTTTGTACAAGGGTGTACAAGTGTGTACGATAAGTAAAAGTGTGTACAAGGGTGTACAAGGTTGTACAAGTGTGTACAAGGTTTTACAATTGTGTACAAGGCTGTACAAGTGTGTACAAGGTTGTACAATTGTGTACAAGGCTGTACAAGTGTGTACAAGGTTGTACAAGTGTGTACAAGGTTGTACAAGTGTGTACAAGGTTGTACAAGTGTGTACAAGGTTGTACAATTGTGTAAAAGGTTGTACAAGTGTGTAAAAGGTTGTACAAGTGTGTACAAGGTTGTACAAGTGTGTACAAGGTTGTACAAGTGTGTACAAGGTTGTACAAGTGTGTACAAGGTTGTACAAGTGTGTACAATGTTGTACAAGTGTGTACAAGGTTGTACAAGTGTGTACAAGCTTGTACAAGTGTGTACAACCTTGTACAAGTGTGTACAAGCTTGTACAAGTGTGTACAAGCTTGTACAAGTGTGTACAAGGGTGTACAAGTGTGTACAAGGGTGTACAAGTGTGTACAAGGTTGTACAAGTTTTTACAAGGTTGTACAAGTGTGTACAAGGGTGTAAAATCGTGTACAAGGATGTACAAGTTTGTACAAGTTTGTACAAGGTTGTACAAGTGTGTACAAGGATGTACAAGTTTGTACAAGGTTGTACAAGTGTGTACGATAAGTAAAAGTGTGTACAAGGGTGTACAAGGTTGTACAAGTGTGTACAAGGTTTTACAATTGTGTACAAGGCTGTACAAGTGTGTACAAGGTTGTACAATTGTGTACAAGGCTGTACAAGTGTGTACAAGGTTGTACAAGTGTGTACAAGGTTGTACAAGTGTGTACAAGGTTGTACAAGTGTGTACAAGGTTGTACAAGTGTGTACAAGGTTGTACAAGTGTGTACAAGGTTGTACAAGTGTGTACAAGGTTGTACAAGTGTGTACAAGGTTGTACAAGTGTGTACAAGGTTGTACAAGTGTGTACATGGTTGTACAAGTGTGTACAAGCTTGTACAAGTGTGTACAAGGGTGTACAAGTGTGTACAAGGTTGTACAAGTTTTTACAAGGTTGTACAAGTGTGTACAAGGGTGTAAAATCGTGTACAAGGATGTACAAGTTTGTACAAGGTTGTACAAGTGTGTACAAGGATGTACAAGTTTGTACAAGGGTGTACAAGTGTGTACGATAAGTAAAAGTGTGTACAAGGGTGTACAAGGTTGTACAAGTGTGTACAAGGTTGTACAATTGTGTACAAGGCTGTACAAGTGTGTACAAGGTTGTACAATTGTGTACAAGGCTGTACAAGTGTGTAAAAGGTTGTACAAGTGTGTACAAGGTTGTACAAGTGTGTACAAGGTTGTACAAGTGTGTGCAAGGTTGTACAAGTGTGTACAAGGTTGTATAAGTGTGTACGAGGTTGTACAATTGTGTACAAGGTTGTACAAGTGTGTACAAGTATGTACAATTGTGTACAAGGCTGTACAAGTGTGTACAAGGTTGTACAAGGTTGTACAAGTGTGTACAAGGGTGTACAAGTTTTTACAAGGTTGTACAAGTGTGTACAAGGTTGTACAAGTGTGTACAAGGCTGTACAATTGTGTACAAGGTTGTACAAGTGTGTACAAGGTTGTACAAGTGTGTACAAGGTTGTACAATTGTGTACAAGGCTGTACAAGTGTGTACAAGGTTGTACAAGTGTGTACAAGGCTGTACAATTGTGTACAAGGTTGTACAAGTGTGTACAAGGTTGTACAAGTGTGTACAAGGTTGTACAATTGTGTACAAGACTGTACAAGTGTGTACAAAGTTGTGCAAGTGTAAACAAGGTTGTACAAGTGTGTACAAGGTTGTACAATTGTGTACAAGGTTGTACAAGTGTGTACAAGGTTGTACAAGTGTGTACAAGGGTGTACAATCGTGTACAAGGATGTACAAGTTTGTACAAGATTGTACAAGTGTGTACTGGGTTGTACAAGTGTGTACAAGATTGTATAAGTTTGTACAAGGTTGTACAAGTGTGTACAAGGGTGTACAAGTGTGTACAAATGTGTACAAGTGTGTACAGGGGTGTACAAGTTTGTACAAGGGTGTACAAGTTTTACAAGGTTGTACAAGTGTGTACAAGGTTGTACAAGTTGTGTACTGGGTTGTACAAGTGTGTACAAGATTGTATAAGTTTGTACAAGGTTGTACAAGTGTGTACAAGGGTGTACAAGTGTGTACAAATGTGTACAAGTGTGTACAGGGGTGTACAAGTTTGTACAAGGGTGTACAAGTTTTACAAGGTTGTACAAGTGTGTACAAGGTTGTACAAGTGTGTACAAGGTTGTACAAGTTGTGTACAAGGTTGTACATGTGTGTACAAGGGTGTACAAGTGTGTACAAGGTTGTACAAGTGTGTACAAGCTTGGACAAGTGTGTACAAGGGTGTACAAGTGTGTACAAGGTTGTACAAGTTTTTACAAGGTTGTACAAGTGTGTACAAGGGTGTAAAATCGTGTACAAGGATGTACAAGTTTGTACAAGGTTGTACAAGTGTGTACAAGGATGTACAAGTTTGTACAAGGGTGTACAAGTGTGTACGATAAGTAAAAGTGTGTACAAGTGTGTACAAGGTTGTACAATTGTGTACAAGGCTGTACAAGTGTGTACAAGGATGTACAAGTTTGTACAAGGGTGTACAAGTGTGTACGATGTGTAAAAGTTTGTACAAGGGTGTACAAGGTTGTACAAGTGTGTACAAGGTTGTACAATTGTGTACAAGGCTGTACAAGTGTGTACAAGGTTGTACAATTTTGTACAAGGCTGTACAAGTGTGTACAAGGTTGTACAAGTGTGTACAATGCTGTACAATTGTGTACAAGGTTGTACAAGTGTGTACAAGGTTGTACAAGTGTGTACAAGGTTGTACAATTGTGTACAAGGCTGTACAAGTGTGTACAAGGCTGTACAAGTGTGTACAAGGTTGTACAAGTGTGTACAAGGTTGTACAAGTGTGTACAAGGTTGTACAAGTGTGTACAAGGTTGTACAATTGTGTTTTTTAGGTTGTACAAGTGTGTACAAGGTTGTACAAGTGTGTACAAGGGTGAACAATCGTGTACAAGGATGTACAAGTTTGTACAAGTTTGTACAAGTTTGTACAAGGTTGTACAAGTGTGTACAAGGATGTACAAGTTTGTACAAGGGTGCACAAGTGTGTACAAGGGTGTACAATCGTGTACAAGCTTGTACAAGTGTGTACAAGGGTGTACAGGTTTGTACAAGGTTGTACAAGGTTGTACAAGTGTGTACAAGGGTGTACAAATGTGTACAAGGATGTAAAAGTTTGTACAAGTGTGTACAAGTTTGTACAAGGTTGTACAAGTGTGTACAAGGTTTTACAATTGTGTACAAGGTTGTACAAGTTTGTACAAGGGAGTACAAGTTTGTACAAGATTGTACAAGTGTGTACTGGGTTGTACAAGTGTGTACAAGATTGTATAAGTTTGTACAAGGTTGTACAAGTGTGTACAAGGGTGTACAAGTGTGTACAAATGTGTACAAGTTTTACAAGGTTGTACAAGTGTGTACAAGGTTGTACAAGTTGTGTACAAGGTTGTACATGTGTGTACAAGGGTGTACAAGTTTTTACAAGGCTCTACAAGTGTGTACAAGGTTGTACAAGGCTGTACAAGTGTGTACAAGGTTGTACAAGGTTGTACAAGTGTGTACAAAGGTGTACAAGTTTTTACGAGGATGTACAAGTGTGTACAAGGTTGTACAAGTATGTACAAGGCTGTACAATTGTGTACAAGGTTGTACAAGTGTGTACAAGGTTGTACAAGTGTGTACAAGGTTGTACAATTGTGTACAAGGCTGTACAAGTGTGTACAAGGTTGTACAAGTGTGTACAAGGCTGTACAATTGTGTACAAGGTTGTACAAGTGTGTACAAGGTTGTACAAGTGTGTACAAGGTTGTACAATTGTGTACAAGGCTGTACAAGTGTGTTCAAGGTTGTACAAGTGTGTACAAGGTTGTACAAGTGTGTACAAGGTTGTACAATTGTGTACAAGGTTGTACAATTGTGTACAAGGTTGTACAAGTGTGTACAAGGTTGTACAAGTGTGTACAAGGTTGTACAATTGTGTACAAGGTTGTACAATTGTGTACAAGGTTGTACAAGTGTGTACAAGGTTGTACAAGTGTGTACAAGGTTGTACAAGTGTGTACAAGGTTGTACAAGTGTGTACAAGGTTGTACAAGTGTGTACAAGGTTGTACAAGTGTGTACAAGGTTGTACAAGTGTGTACAAGTTTGTACACACTTGTACACACTTGTACAACCTTGTACACACTTGTACAACCTTGTACACAATTGTACAACCTTGTACACAATTGTACAACCTTGTACACACTTGTACAACCTTGTACACACTTGTACAACCTTGTACACACTTGTACACCCTTGTACACACTTGTACACCCTTGTACACACTTGTACAAGCTTGTACACACTTGTACAAGGTTGTACACACTTGTACAACCTTGTACACACTTGTACAACCTTGTACACACTTGTACAACATTGTACACACTTGTACAACCTTGTACACACTTGTACAACCTTGTACACACTTGTACAACCTTGTACACACTTGTACAACCTTGTACACACTTGTACAACCTTTTACACACTTGTACAACCTTTTACACAATTGTACAACCTTGTACACACTTGTACAACCTTGTACACACTTGTACAACCTTGTACACACTTGTACAACCTTGTACACACTTGTACAGCCTTGTACACAATTGTACAACCTTGTACACACTTGTACAGCCTTGTACACAATTGTAAAACCTTGTACACACTTGTACAACCTTGTACACCCTTGTACACACTTTTACTTATCGTACACACTTGTACACCCTTGTACAAACTTGTACATCCTTATACACACTTGTACAACCTTGTACAAACTTGTACAAACTTGTACATCCTTGTACACGATTTTACACCCTTGTACACACTTGTACAACCTTGTAAAAACTTGTACAACCTTGTACACACTTGTAAACCCTTGTACACACTTGTACAAGCTTGTACACACTTGTACAAGCTTGTACACACTTGTACAACCTTGTACACACTTGTACAACCTTGTACACACTTGTACAACCTTGTACACACTTGTACAACCTTGTACACACTTGTACAACCTTGTACACACTTGTACAACCTTGTACACAATTATACAACCTTGTACACACTTGTACAACCTTGTACACACTTGTACAACCCAGTACACACTTGTACAATCTTGTACAAACTTGTACATCCTTGTACACGATTGTACACCCTTGTACACACTTGTACAACCTTCTACACACTTGTACAACCTTGTACACAATTGTACAACCTTGTACACAATTGTACAACCTTGTTTACACTTGCACAACTTTGTACACACTTGTACAGTCTTGTACACAATTGTACAACCTTGTACACACTTGTACAACCTTGTACACACTTGTACAACCTTGTACACAATTGTACAGCCTTGTACACACTTGTACAACCTTGTACACACTTGTACAGCCTTGTACACAATTGTACAACCTTGTACACACTTGTACAACCTTGTACACACTTGTACAACCTTGTACACAATTGTACAGCCTTGTACACACTTGTACAACCTTGTACACACTTGTACAACCTTGTAAAAACTTGTACACCCTTGTACACACTTGTACAACCTTGTACAACCTTGTTCACACTTGTACAGCCTTGTACACAATTGTACATACTTGTACACACTTGTACAACCTTGTACACAATTGTACAACCTCGTACACACTTATACAACCTTGTACACACTTGTACAACCTTGTACACACTTGTACAACCTTGTACACACTTGTACAACCTTGTACACACTTGTACAACCTTTTACACACTTGTACAGCCTTGTACACAATTGTACAACCTTGTACACACTTGTACAGCCTTGTACACAATTGTACAACCTTGTACACACTTGTACAACCTTGTACACCCTTGTACACACTTTTACTTATCGTACACACTTGTACACCCTTGTACAAACTTGTACATCCTTGTACACACTTGTACAACCTTGTACAAACTTGTACATCCTTGTACACGATTTTACACCCTTGTACACACTTGTACAACCTTGTAAAAACTTGTACAACATTGTACACACTTGTACACCCTTGTACACACTTGTACAAGCTTGTACACACTTGTACAACCATGTACACACTTGTACAACCTTGTACACACTTGTACAACCTTGTACACACTTGTACAACCTTGTACACACTTGTACAACCTTGTACACACTTGTACAACCTTGTACACACTTGTACAACCTTGTACACACTTGTACAACCTTGTACACACTTGTACAACCTTGTACACACTTGTACAACCTTGTACACACTTGTACAACCTTGTACACACTTGTACAGCCTTGTACACAATTGTACAACCTTGTACACACTTGTACAGCCTTGTACACAATTGTAAAACCTTGTACACACTTGTACAACCTTGTACACAATTGTACAACCTTGTACACACTTGTACAGCCTTGTACACAATTGTAAAACCTTGTACACACTTGTACAACCTTGTACACCCTTGTACACACTTTTACAACCTTGTAAAAACTTGTACAACCTTGTACACACTTGTACACCCTTGTACACACTTGTACAAGCTTGTACACACTTGTACAACCATGTACACACTTGTACAACCTTGTACACACTTGTACAACCTTGTACACACTTGTACAACCTTGTACACACTTGTACAACCTTGTACACACTTGTACAACCTTGTACACACTTGTACAACCTTGTACACACTTGTACAACCTTGTACACACTTGTACAACCTTGTACACACTTGTACAACCTTGTACACACTTGTACAACCTTGTACACACTTGTACAGCCTTGTACACAATTGTACAACCTTGTACACACTTGTACAGCCTTGTACACAATTGTAAAACCTTGTACACACTTGTACAACCTTGTACACCCTTGTACACACTTTTACTTATCGTACACACTTGTACAACCTTGTACAAACTTGTACATCCTTGTACACACTTGTACAACCTTGTACAAACTTGTACAAACTTGTACATCCTTGTACACGATTTTACACCCTTGTACACACTTGTACAACCTTGTAAAAACTTGTACAACCTTGTACACACTTGTACACCCTTGTACACACTTGTACACCCTTGTACACACTTGTACAAGCTTGTACACACTTGTACAAGCTTGTACACACTTGTACAAGGTTGTACACACTTGTACAACCTTGTACACACTTGTACAACCTTGTACACACTTGTACAACATTGTACACACTTGTACAACCTTGTACACACTTGTACAACCTTGTACACACTTGTACAACCTTGTACACACTTGTACAACCTTGTACACACTTGTACAACCTTTTACACACTTGTACAACCTTTTACACAATTGTACAACCTTGTACACACTTGTACAACCTTGTACACACTTGTACAACCTTGTACACACTTGTACAACCTTGTACACACTTGTACAGCCTTGTACACAATTGTACAACCTTGTACACACTTGTACAGCCTTGTACACAATTGTAAAACCTTGTACACACTTGTACAACCTTGTACACCCTTGTACACACTTTTACTTATCGTACACACTTGTACACCCTTGTACAAACTTGTACATCCTTATACACACTTGTACAACCTTGTACAAACTTGTACAAACTTGTACATCCTTGTACACGATTTTACACCCTTGTACACACTTGTACAACCTTGTAAAAACTTGTACAACCTTGTACACACTTGTACACCCTTGTACACACTTGTACAAGCTTGTACACACTTGTACAAGCTTGTACACACTTGTACAAGCTTGTACACACTTGTACAACCTTGTACACACTTGTACAACCTTGTACACACTTGTACAACCTTGTACACACTTGTACAACCTTGTACACACTTGTACAACCTTGTACACACTTGTACAACCTTGTACACACTTGTACAACCTTGTACACACTTGTACAACCTTGTACACAATTATACAACCTTGTACACACTTGTACAACCTTGTACACACTTGTACAACCTTGTACACACTTGTACAACCTTGTACACAATTGTACAACCTTGTACACACTTGTACAACCTTGAACACACTTGTACAGCCTTGTACACAATTGTACAACCTTGTACACACTTGTACAACCTTGTACACACTTGTACAACCTTGTACACAATTGTACAGCCTTGTACACACTTGTACAACCTTGTACACACTTGTACAGCCTTGTACACAATTGTACAACCTTGTACACACTTGTACAACCTTGTACACACTTGTACAACCTTGTACACAATTGTACAGCCTTGTACACACTTGTACAACCTTGTACACACTTGTACATCCTCGTAAAAACTTGTACACCTTTGTACACACTTGTACAACCTTGTACAACCTTGTACACACTTGTACAGCCTTGTACAACCTTGTACACACTTGTAGAGCCTTGTAAAAACTTGTACACCCTTGTACACACATGTACAACCTTGTACACAACTTGTACAACCTTGTACACACTTGTACAACCTTGTAAAACTTGTACACATTTGTACACACTTGTACACCCTTGTACACACTTGTACAACCTTGTACAAACTTATACAATCTTGTACACACTTGTACAGCCCAGTACACACTTGTACAATCTTGTACAAACTTGTACTCCCTTGTACAAACTTGTACAACCTTGTACACAATTGTAAAACCTTGTACACACTTGTACAACCTTGTACAAACTTGTACACACTTGTACAAACTTTTACATCCTTGTACACATTTGTACACCCTTGTACACACTTGTACAACCTTGTACAACCTTGTACAAACCTGTACACCCTTGTACACACTTGTACAAGCTTGTACACGATTGTACACCCTTGTACACACTTGTGCACCCTTGTACAAACTTGTACATCCATGTACACACTTGTACAACCTTGTACAAACTTGTACAAACTTGTACAAACTTGTACATCCTTGTACACGATTGTTCACCCTTGTACACACTTGTACAACCTTGTACACACTTGTACAACCTGAAACACAATTGTACAACCTTGTACACACTTGTACAACCTTGTACACACTTGTACAACCTTGTACACACTTGTACAACCTTGTACACACTTGTACAACCTTGTACACACTTGTACAGCCTTGTACACAATTGTACAACCTTGTACACACTTGTACAACCTTGTACACACTTGTACAACCTTGTACACAATTGTACAGCCTTGTACACACTTGTACAACCTTGTACACACTTGTACAGCCTTGTACAAAATTGTACAACCTTGTACACACTTGTACAGCCTTGTACACAATTGTACAACCTTGTACACACTTGTACAACCTTGTACACCCTTGTACAAACTTTTACACATCGTACACACTTGTACACCCTTGTACAAACTTGTACATCCTTGTACACACTTGTACAACCTTGTACACACTTGTACAATCTTGTACACACTTGTACAGCCTTGTACACAATTGTACAACCTTGTACACACTTGTACAGCCTTGTACACAATTGTACAACCTTGTACACACTTGTACAACCTTGTACACCCTTGTACACACTTTTACTTATCGTACACACTTGTACACCCTTGTACAAACTTGTACATCCTTGTACTCACTTGTACAACCTTGTACAAACTTGTACAAACTTGTACATCCTTGTACACGATTTTACACCCTTGTACACGTTTGTACAACCTTGTAAAAACTTGTACAATCTTGTACACACTTGTACACCCTTGTACACACTTGTACAAGCTTGTACACACTTGTACAACCTTGTACACACTTGTACACCCTTGTACACACATGTACAACCTTGTACACAACTTGTACAACCTTGTACACACTTGTACAACCTTGTAAAACTTGTACACCCTTGTACAAACTTGTACACCCCTGTTTACACTTGTACACATTTGTACACACTTGTACACCCTTGTACACACTTGTACAACCTTGTACAAACTTATACAATCTTGTACACACTTGTACAACCCAGTACACAACTTGTACAACCTTGTACACACTTGTACAACCTTGTAAAACTTGTACACCCTTGTACAAACTTGTACACCCCTGAACACACTTGTACACATTTGTACACACTTGTACACCCTTGTACACACTTGTACAACCTTGTACAAACTTATACAATCTTGTACACACTTGTACAACCCAGTACACACTTGTACAATCTTGTACAAACTTGTACATCCTTGTACACGATTGTACACCCTTGTACACACTTGTACAACCTTGTACACACTTGTACAACCTTGTACACAATTGTACAACCTTGTGCACACTTGTACAACCTTGTACACACTTGCACAACTTTGTACACACTTGTACAGTCTTGTACACAATTGTACAACCTTGTACACACTTGTACAACCTTGTACACACTTGTACAACCTTGTACACAATTGTACAGCCTTGTACACACTTGTACAACCTTGTACACACTTGTACAGCCTTGTACACAATTGTACAACCTTGTACACACTTGTACAACCTTGTACACACTTGTACAACCTTGTACACAATTGTACAGCCTTGTACACACTTGTACAACCTTGTACACACTTGTACAACCTTGTAAAAACTTGTACACCCTTGTACACACTTGTACAACCTTGTACAACCTTGTACACACTTGTACAGCCTTGTACACAATTGTACATACTTGTACACACTTGTACAACCTTGTACACAATTGTACAACCTCGTACACACTTATACAACCTTGTACACACTTGTACAACCTTGTACACACTTGTACAACCTTGTACACACTTGTACAACCTTGTACACACTTGTACAACCTTGTACACACTTGTACAACCTTTTACACACTTGTACAGCCTTGTACACAATTGTACAACCTTGTACACACTTGTACAGCCTTGTACACAATTGTACAACCTTGTACACACTTGTACAACCTTGTACACCCTTGTACACACTTTTACTTATCGTACACACTTGTACACCCTTGTACAAACTTGTACAACCTTGTACACAATTGTACAGCCTTGTACACACTTGTACATCCTTGTACACACTTGTACAGCCTTGTACAAAATTGTACAACCTTGTACACACTTGTACAGCCTTGTACACAATTGTACAACCTTGTACACACTTGTACAAACTTGTACACCCTTGTACAAACTTTTACACATCGTACACACTTGTACAGCCCTTGTACAAACTTGTACATCCTTGTACACACTTGTACAACCTTGTACACACTTGTACATCCTTGTACACAATTGTACACCCTTGTACACACTTGTACAACCTTGTACACACTATTACAACCTTGAACACACTTGTACAGCCTTGTACACAATTGTACAACCTTGTACACACTTGTACAACCTTGTACACACTTGTACAACCTTGTACACAATAGTACAGCCTTGTACACACTTGTACAACCTTGTACACACTTGTACAGCCTTGTACACAATTGTACAACCTTGTACACACTTGTACAACCTTGTACACACTTGTACAGCCTTGTACACAATTGTAAAACCTTGTACACACTTGTACAACCTTGTACACCCTTGTACACACTTTTACTTATCGTACACACTTGTACACCCTTGTACAAACTTGTACATCCTTGTACACACTTGTACAACCTTGTACAAACTTGTACAAACTTGTACATCCTTGTACACGATTTTACACCCTTGTACACACTTGTACAACCTTGTACACACTTGTACAACCTTGTACACACTTGTACAACCTTGTACACACTTGTACAACCTTGTACACACTTGTACAACCTTGTACACACTTGTACAACCTTTTACACACTTGTACAACCTTGTACACACTTGTACAACCTTGTACACACTTGTACAACCTTGTACACACTTGTACAACCTTGTACACACTTGTACAACCTTGTACACACTTGTACAACCTTGTACACACTTGTACAACCATGTAAAAACTTGTACAACCTTGTACACACTTGTACACCCTTGTACACACTTGTACAAGCTTGTACACACTTGTACAACCTTGTACACACTTGTACACCCTTGTACACACTTGTACAACCTTTTACAAACTTGTACACACTTGTACAAACTTGTACATTATTGTACATACTTGTACACCCTTGTACACACTTGTACAACCTTGTACAAACCTGTACACCCTTGTACACACTTGTACAAGCTTGTACACACTTGTACAAGCTTGTACACACTTGTACACCCTTGTTCAAACTTGTGCACCCTTGTACACCTTTGTACACCCTTGTACACATTTGTACAACCTTGTACAAACTTGTACACACTTGTACAAACTTGTACACACTTGTACAACCTTGTACAAACTTGTACAACCTTGTACACACTTGTACAACCTTGTACACACTTGTACAAGCTTGTACACACTTGTACAAGTTGTACACACTTGTACAACCTTGTACACACTTGTACAACCTTGTACACACTTGTACAACCTTGTACAAACTTGTACACACTTGTACAACCTTTTCATCCTTGTACACATTTGTACACCCTTGTACACACTTGTACAACCTTGTACAAACCTGTACACCCTTGTACACACTTGTACAAGCTTGTACACGATTGTACACCCTTGTACACACTTGTGCACCCTTGTACACACTTGTACACCCTTGTACACACTTGTACAACCTTGTACAAACTTGTACACACTTGTACAACATTGTACAAACCTGTTCACCCTTGTACACACTTGTACAACCTTGTACACACTTGTACAACCTTGTACCCCCTGTTACAACCTTGTACACACTTGTACAACCTTGTACACACTTGTACAGCCTTGTACACAATTGTACACCCATGTACACAATTTAAAAACTTGTACACACTTGTACAACCTTGTACACACTTGTACAACCTTGTACACACTTGTACAACCTTGTACACACTTGTACAACCTTGTACACACTTGTACAACCTTGTACAAACTTGTACAAACTTGTACACACTTGTACACCCTTGTACACACTTGTAAAAGCTTGTACACACTTGTACAACCTTGTACACACTTGTACAACCTTGTACACAATTGTATAACCTTGTACACTTTTGTACAACCTTGTACAAACTTGTACAAACTTGTACACACTTGTACACCCTTGTACACACTTGTAAAAGCTTGTACACACTTGTACAACCTTGTACACACTTGTACACCCTTGTACACACTTGTACAACCTTGTACACACTTGTACAACCTTGTACACAATTGTACAACCTTGTACACACTTGTACAACCTTGTACACACTTGTACAACCTTGTACACACTTGTACAGCCTTGTACACAATTGTACAACCTTGTACACACTTGTACAACCTTGTACACACTTGTACAACCTTGTACACAATTGTACAGCCTTGAACACACTTGTACAACCTTGTACACACTTGTACAGCCTTGTACAAAATTGTACAACCTTGTACACACTTGTACAGCCTTGTACACAATTGTACAACCTTGTACACACTTGTACAAACTTGTACACCCTTGTACAAACTTTTACACATCGTACACACTTGTACAGCCCTTGTACAAACTTGTACATCCTTGTACACACTTGTACAACCTTGTACACACTTGTACATCCTTGTACACAATTGTACACCCTTGTACACACTTGTACAACCTTGTACACACTTGTACAACCTTGAACACACTTGTACAGCCTTGTACACAATTGTACAACCTTGTACACACTTGTACAACCTTGTACACACTTGTACAACCTTGTACACAATTGTACAGCCTTGTACACACTTGTACAACCTTGTACACACTTGTACAGCCTTGTACACAATTGTACAACCTTGTACACACTTGTACAACCTTGTACACACTTGTACAACCTTGTACACACTTGTACAACCTTGTACACACTTGTACAACCTTGTACACAATTGTACAGCCTTGTACACACTTGTACAACCTTGTACACACTTGTACAACCTTGTAAAAACTTGTACACCCTTGTACACGATTTTACACCCTTGTACACACTTGTACAACCTTGTAAAAACTTGTACAACCTTGTACACACTTGTACAACCTTGTACAAGGTTGTACAAGTGTGTTCAAGGCTGTACAATTGTGTACAAGGTTGTACAAGTGTGTACAAGCTTGTACAAGTGTGTACAAGCTTGTACAAGTGTGTACAAGGGTGTACAAGTGTGTACAAGGTTGTACAAGTGTGTACAAGGTTGTACAAGTGTGTACAAGGGTGTACAATCGTGTACAAGGATGTACAAGTTTGTACAAGATTGTACAAGTGTGTACTGGGTTGTACAAGTGTGTACAAGATTGTACAAGTGTGTACAAGGTTGTACAAGTGTGTACAAGTTTTTAAATTGTGTACATGGGTGTACAATTGTGTACAAGGCTGTACAAGTGTGTACAAGGTTGTACAAGTGTGTACAAGGTTGTAACAGGGGGTACAAGGTTGTACAAGTGTGTACAAGGTTGTACAAGTGTGTACAAGGGTGAACAGGTTTGTACAATGTTGTACAAGTGTGTACAAGTTTGTACAAGGTTGTACAAGTGTGTACAAGGGTGTACAAGTGTGTACAAGGGTGCACAAGTGTGTACAAGGGTGTACAATCGTGTACAAGCTTGTACAAGTGTGTACAAGGGTGTACAGGTTTGTACAAGGTTGTACAAGTGTGTACAAGGGTGTACAAATGTGTACAAGGATGAAAAGGTTGTACAAGTGTGTACAAGTTTGTAAAAGTTTGTACAAGTTTGTACAAGTGTGTACAAGGTTGTACAAGTGTGTACAAGGATGTACAAGTTTGTACAAGGGCTGTACAAGTGTGTACGATGTGTAAAAGTTTGTACAAGGGTGTACAAGTTTGTACAAGTGTGTACAAGGTTGTACAATTGTGTACAAGGCTGTACAAGTGTGTACAAGGTTGTACAATTTTGTACAAGGCTGTACAAGTGTGTACAAGGTTGTACAAGTGTGTTCAAGGCTGTACAATTGTGTACAAGGTTGTACAAGTGTGTACAAGGTTGTACAAGTGTGTACAAGGTTGTACAATTGTGTACAAGGCTGTACAAGTGTGTACAAGGTTGTACAAGTGTGTACAAGGTTGTACAAGTGTGTACAAGGTTGTACAATTGTGTACAAGGTTGTACAAGTGTGTACAAGGTTGTACAAGTGTGTACAAGGGTGTACAAGTGTGTACAAGGTTGTACAAGTGTGTACAAGCTTTTACAAGTGTGTACAAGGGTGTACAAGTGTGTACAAGTTTGTACAAGTTTGTACAAGGTTGTACAAAAGTGTACAAGGTTATACAATTGTGTACAAGGTTGTACAAGTGTGTACAAGGTTGTACAAGTGTGTACAAGCTTTTACAAGTGTGTACAAGGGTGTACAAGTGTGTACAAGTTTGTACAAGTTTGTACAAGGTTGTACAAGTGTGTACAAGGTTGTACAAGTGTGTACAAGGTTGTACAAGTGTGTACAAGGTTGTACAAGTGTGTACAAGGTTGTACAAGTGTGTACAAGTTTTTAAATTGTGTACATGGGTGTACAATTGTGTACAAGGCTGTACAAGTGTGTACAAGGTTGTACAAGTGTGTACAAGGTTGTAACAGGGGGTACAAGGTTGTACAAGTGTGTACAAGGTTGTACAAGTGTGTACAAGGGTGAACAGGTTTGTACAATGTTGTACAAGTGTGTACAAGTTTGTACAAGGTTGTACAAGTGTGTACAAGGGTGTACAAGTGTGTACAAGGGTGCACAAGTGTGTACAAGGGTGTACAATCGTGTACAAGCTTGTACAAGTGTGTACAAGGGTGTACAGGTTTGTACAAGGTTGTACAAGTGTGTACAAGGGTGTACAAATGTGTACAAGGATGAAAAGGTTGTACAAGTGTGTACAAGTTTGTACAAGTGTGTACAAGGTTGTACAAGTGTGTACAAGGTTGTACAAGTTTGTACAAGGTTGTACAAGTGTGTACAAGTTTGTACAAGTGTGTACAAGTTTGTACAAGGTTGTACAAATGTGTACAAGGGTGTACAAGTTTGTACAAGTGTGTACAAGTTTGTACAAGGTTGTACAAATGTGTACAAGGGTGTACAAAGGTGTACAAGGGTGCACAAGTTTGAACAAGGGTGTACAAGTGTGTACAAGCTTGTACAAGTGTGTACAAGCTTGTACAAGTGTGTACAAGGGTGTACAGGTTTGTACAAGGTTGTACAAGTGTGTACAAGGGTGTACAAGTATGTACAATAATGTACAAGTTTGTACAAGTGTGTACAAGTTTGTAAAAGGTTGTACAAGTGTGTACAAGGGTGTACAAGTGTGTACAAGGTTGTACAAGTGTGTACAAGCTTGTACAAGTGTGTACAAGGGTGTACAAGTGTGTACAAGGTTGTACAAGTTTTTACATGGTTGTACAAGTGTGTACAAGGTTGTACAAGTGTGTACAAGGTTGTACAAGTGTGTACAAGGTTGTACAAGTGTGTACAAGGTTGTACAAGTGTGTACAAGGTTGTACAAGTGTGTACAAGGTTGTACAATAGTGTAAAAGGTTGTACAAGTGTGTACAAGGTTGTACAAGTGTGTACAAGGTTGTACAAGTGTGTACAAGGTTGTACAAGTGTGTACAAGGTTGTACAAGTGTGTACAAGGTTGTACAAGTGTGTACAAGGTTGTACAAGTGTGTACAAGGTTGTACAAGTGTGTACAAGGGTGTAAAATCGTGTACAAGGATGTACAAGTTTGTACAAGTTTGTACAAGGTTGTACAAGTGTGTACAAGGATGTACAAGTTTGTACAAGGGTGTACAAGTGTGTACGATAAGTAAAAGTGTGTACAAGGGTGTACAAGGTTGTACAAGTGTGTACAAGGTTTTACAATTGTGTACAAGGCTGTACAAGTGTGTACAAGGTTGTACAAGTGTGTACAAGGTTGTACAATTGTGTACAAGGCTGTACAAGTGTGTACAAGGTTGTACAAGTGTGTACAAGGCTGTACTATTGTGTACAAGGTTGTACAAGTGTGTACAAGGTTGTACAAGTGTGTACAAGGTTGTACAATTGTGTACAAGGCTGTACAAGTGTGTTCAAGGTTGTAATAGTGTGTACAAGGTTGTACAAGTGTGTACAAGGGTGTACAATTGTGTACAAGGATGTACAAGTGTGTACAAGGTTGTACAAGTGTGTACCAGGATGTACAAGTTTGTACAAGGGCTGTACAAGTGTGTACGATGTGTAAAAGTTTGTACAAGGGTGTACAAGTTTGTACAAGTGTGTACAAGGTTGTACAATTGTGTACAAGGCTGTACAAGTGTGTACAAGGTTGTACAATTTTGTACAAGGCTGTACAAGTGTGTACAAGGATGTACAAGTGTGTACAAGGCTGTACAATTGTGTACAAGGTTGTAGAAGTTTGTACAAGGGTGTACAAGTGTGTACGATAAGTAAAAGTGTGTACAAGGGTGTACAAGGTTGTACAAGTGTGTACAAGGTTGTACAATTCTGTACAAGGCTGTACAAGTGTGTACAAGGTTGTACAATTGTGTACAAGGCTGTACAAGTGTGTAAAAGGTTGTACAAGTGTGTACAAGGTTGTACAAGTGTGTACAAGGTTGTACAAGTGTGTACAAGGTTGTACAAGTGTGTACAAGGTTGTACAAGTGTGTACAAGGTTGTACAAGTGTGTACAAGGTTGTATAAGTGTGTACGAGGTTGTACAATTGTGTACAAGGTTGTACAAGTGTGTACAAGTATGTACAATTGTGTACAAGGCTGTACAAGTGTGTACAAGGTTGTACAAGGTTGTACAAGTGTGTACAAGGGTGTACAAGTTTTTACAAGGTTGTACAAGTGTGTACAAGGTTGTACAAGTGTGTACAAGGCTGTACAATTGTGTACAAGGTTGTACAAGTGTGTACAAGGTTGTACAAGTGTGTACAAGGTTGTACAATTGTGTACAAGGCTGTACAAGTGTGTACAAGGTTGTACAAGTGTGTACAAGGCTGTACAATTGTGTACAAGGTTGTACAAGTGTGTACAAGGTTGTACAAGTGTGTACAAGGTTGTACAATTGTGTACAAGACTGTACAAGTGTGTACAAAGTTGTGCAAGTGTGTACAAGGTTGTACAAGTGTGTACAAGGTTGTACAATTGTGTACAAGGTTGTACAAGTGTGTACAAGGTTGTACAAGTGTGTACAAGGGTGTACAATCGTGTACAAGGATGTACAAGTTTGTACAAGATTGTACAAGTGTGTACTGGGTTGTACAAGTGTGTACAAGATTGTATAAGTTTGTACAAGGTTGTACAAGTGTGTACAAGGGTGTACAAGTGTGTACAAATGTGTACAAGTGTGTTCAGGGGTGTACAAGTTTGTACAAGGGTGTACAAGTTTTACAAGGTTGTACAAGTGTGTACAAGGTTGTACAAGTTGTGTACTGGGTTGTACAAGTGTGTACAAGATTGTATAAGTTTGTACAAGGTTGTACAAGTGTGTACAAGGGTGTACAAGTGTGTACAAATGTGTACAAGTGTAAACAGGGGTGTACAAGTTTGTACAAGGGTGTACAAGTTTTACAAGGTTGTACAAGTGTGTACAAGGTTGTACAAGTTGTGTACAAGGTTGTACATGTGTGTACAAGGGTGTACAAGTGTGTACAAGGTTGTACAAGTGTGTACAAGCTTGTACAAGTGTGTACAAGGGTGTACAAGTGTGTACAAGATTGTACAAGTTTTTACAAGGTTGTACAAACGTGTACAAGGGTGTAAAATCGTGTACAAGGATGTACAAGTTTGTACAAGTTTGTACAAGGTTGTACAAGTGTGTACAAGGATGTACAAGTTTGTACAAGGGTGTACAAGTGTGTACGATAAGTAAAAGTGTGTACAAGGGTGTACAAGGTTGTACAAGTGTGTACAAGGTTGTACAATTGTGTACAAGGCTGTACAAGTGTGTACAAGGTTGTACAATTGTGTACAAGGCTGTACAAGTGTGTACAAGATTGTACAAGTGTGTACAAGGTTGTACAAGTGTGTACAAGGATGTACAAGTTTGTACAAGGGTGTAAAAGTGTGTACGATGTGTAAAAGTTTGTACAAGGGTGTACAAGGTTGTACAAGTGTGTACAAGGTTGTAAATTGTGTACAAGGCTGTACAAGTGTGTACAAGGTTGTACAATTTTGTACATGGGCTGTACAAGTGTGTACAAGGTTGTACAAGTGTGTACAAGGCTGTACAATTGTGTACAAGGTTGTACAAGTGTGTACAAGGTTGTACAAGTGTGTACAAGGTTGTACAATTGTGTACAAGGCTGTACAAGTGTGTACAAGGTTGTACAAGTGTGTACAAGGTTGTACAATTGTGTACAAGGTTGTACAAGTGTGTACAAGGTTGTACAAGTGTGTACAAGGTTGTACAATTGTGTTTCAGGTTGTACAAGTGTGTACAAGGTTGTACAAGTGTGTACAAGGGTGAACAATCGTGTACAAGGATGTACAAGTTTGTACAAGTTTGTACAAGTTTGTACAAGGTTGTACAAGTGTGTACATGGATGTACAAGTTTGTACAAGGGTGCACAAGTGTGTACAAGGGTGTACAATCGTGTACAAGCTTGTACAAGTGTGTACAAGGGTGTACAGGTTTGTACAAGGTTGTACAAGGTTGTACAAGTGTGTACAAGGGTGTACAAATGTGTACAAGGATGTAAAAGTTTGTACAAGTGTGTACAAGTTTGTACAAGTGTGTACAAGTTTGTACAAGGTTGTACAAGTGTGTACAAGGTTTTACAATTGTGTACAAGGTTGTACAAGTTTGTACAAGGGAGTACAAGTTTGTACAAGATTGTACAAGTGTGTACTGGGCTGTACAAGTGTGTACAAGATTGTATAAGTTTGTACAAGGTTGTACAAGTGTGTAAAAGGGTGTACAAGTGTGTACAAATGTGTACAAGTTTTACAAGGTTGTACAAGTGTGTACAAGGTTGTACAAGTTGTGTACAAGGTTGTACATGTGTGTACAAGGGTGTACAAGTTTTTACAAGGCTCTACAAGTGTGTACAAGGTTGTACAAGGCTGTACAAGTGTGTACAAGGTTGTACAAGGTTGTACAAGTGTGTACAAAGGTGTACACGTTTTTACGAGGATGTACAAGTGTGTACAAGGTTGTACAAGTGTGTACAAGGCTGTACAATTGTGTACAAGGTTGTACAAGTGTGTACAAGGTTGTACAAGTGTGTACAAGGTTGTACAATTGTGTACAAGGCTGTACAAGTGTGTACAAGGTTGTACAAGTGTGTACAAGGCTGTACAATTGTGTACAAGGTTGTACAAGTGTGTACAAGGTTGTACAAGTGTGTACAAGGTTGTACAATTGTGTACAAGGCTGTACAAGTGTGTTCAAGGTTGTACAAGTGTGTACAAGGTTGTACAAATGTGTACAAGGTTGTACAATTGTGTACAAGGTTGTACAAGTGTGTACAAGGTTGTACAAGTGTGTACAAGGTTGTACAAGTGTGTACAAGGTTGTATAATTGTGTACAAGGTTGTACAAGTGTGTACAAGGTTGTACAAGTGTGTACAAGGTTGTACAAGTGTGTACAAGGTTGTACAAGTGTGTACAAGGTTGTACAAGTGTGTACAAGGTTGTACAAGTGTGTACAAGCTTGTACAAGTGTGTACAAGCTTGTACAAGTGTGTACAAGCTTGTACAAGTGTGTACAAGCTTGTACAAGTGTGTACAAGGGTGTACAAGTGTGTACAAGGTTGTACAAGTTTTTACAAGGTTGTACAAGTGTGTACAAGGGTGTAAAATCGTGTACAAGGATGTACAAGTTTGTACAAGTTTGTACAAGGTTGTACAAGTGTGTATAAGGATGTACAAGTTTGTACAAGGGTGTACAAGTGTGTACGATAAGTAAAAGTGTGTACAAGGGTGTACAAGGTTGTACAAGTGTGTACAAGGTTTTACAATTGTGTACAAGGCTGTACAAGTGTGTACAAGGTTGTACAATTGTGTACAAGGCTGTACAAGTGTGTACAAGGTTGTACAAGTGTGTACAAGGTTGTACAAGTGTGTACAAGGTTGTACAAGTGTGTACAAGGTTGTACAATTGTGTAAAAGGTTGTACAAGTGTGTAAAAGGTTGTACAAGTGTGTACAAGGTTGTACAAGTGTGTACAAGGTTGTACAAGTGTGTACAAGGTTGTACAAGTGTGTACAAGGTTGTACAAGTGTGTACAATGTTGTACAAGTGTGTACAAGGTTGTACAAGTGTGTACAAGGTTGTACAAGTGTGTACAACCTTGTACAAGTGTGTACAAGCTTGTACAAGTGTGTACAAGCTTGTACAAGTGTGTACAAGGGTGTACAAGTGTGTACAAGGGTGTACAAGTGTGTACAAGGTTGTACAAGTTTTTACAAGGTTGTACAAGTGTGTACAAGGGTGTAAAATCGTGTACAAGGATGTACAAGTTTGTACAAGTTTGTACAAGGTTGTACAAGTGTGTACAAGGATGTACAAGTTTGTACAAGGTTGTACAAGTGTGTACGATAAGTAAAAGTGTGTACAAGGGTGTACAAGGTTGTACAAGTGTGTACAAGGTTTTACAATTGTGTACAAGGCTGTACAAGTGTGTACAAGGTTGTACAATTGTGTACAAGGCTGTACAAGTGTGTACAAGGTTGTACAAGTGTGTACAAGGTTGTACAAGTGTGTACAAGGTTGTACAAGTGTGTACAAGGTTGTACAAGTGTGTACAAGGTTGTACAAGTGTGTACAAGGTTGTACAAGTGTGTACAAGGTTGTACAAGTGTGTACAAGGTTGTACAAGTGTGTACAAGGTTGTACAAGTGTGTACATGGTTGTACAAGTGTGTACAAGCTTGTACAAGTGTGTACAAGGGTGTACAAGTGTGTACAAGGTTGTACAAGTTTTTACAAGGTTGTACAAGTGTGTACAAGGGTGTAAAATCGTGTACAAGGATGTACAAGTTTGTACAAGGTTGTACAAGTGTGTACAAGGATGTACAAGTTTGTACAAGGGTGTACAAGTGTGTACGATAAGTAAAAGTGTGTACAAGGGTGTACAAGGTTGTACAAGTGTGTACAAGGTTGTACAATTGTGTACAAGGCTGTACAAGTGTGTACAAGGTTGTACAATTGTGTACAAGGCTGTACAAGTGTGTAAAAGGTTGTACAAGTGTGTACAAGGTTGTACAAGTGTGTACAAGGTTGTACAAGTGTGTACAAGGTTGTACAAGTGTGTACAAGGTTGTATAAGTGTGTACGAGGTTGTACAATTGTGTACAAGGTTGTACAAGTGTGTACAAGTATGTACAATTGTGTACAAGGCTGTACAAGTGTGTACAAGGTTGTACAAGGTTGTACAAGTGTGTACAAGGGTGTACAAGTTTTTACAAGGTTGTACAAGTGTGTACAAGGTTGTACAAGTGTGTACAAGGCTGTACAATTGTGTACAAGGTTGTACAAGTGTGTACAAGGTTGTACAAGTGTGTACAAGGTTGTACAATTGTGTACAAGGCTGTACAAGTGTGTACAAGGTTGTACAAGTGTGTACAAGGCTGTACAATTGTGTACAAGGTTGTACAAGTGTGTACAAGGTTGTACAAGTGTGTACAAGGTTGTACAATTGTGTACAAGACTGTACAAGTGTGTACAAAGTTGTGCAAGTGTAAACAAGGTTGTACAAGTGTGTACAAGGTTGTACAATTGTGTACAAGGTTGTACAAGTGTGTACAAGGTTGTACAAGTGTGTACAAGGGTGTACAATCGTGTACAAGGATGTACAAGTTTGTACAAGATTGTACAAGTGTGTACTGGGTTGTACAAGTGTGTACAAGATTGTATAAGTTTGTACAAGGTTGTACAAGTGTGTACAAGGGTGTACAAGTGTGTACAAATGTGTACAAGTGTGTACAGGGGTGTACAAGTTTGTACAAGGGTGTACAAGTTTTACAAGGTTGTACAAGTGTGTACAAGGTTGTACAAGTTGTGTACTGGGTTGTACAAGTGTGTACAAGATTGTATAAGTTTGTACAAGGTTGTACAAGTGTGTACAAGGGTGTACAAGTGTGTACAAATGTGTACAAGTGTGTACAGGGGTGTACAAGTTTGTACAAGGGTGTACAAGTTTTACAAGGTTGTACAAGTGTGTACAAGGTTGTACAAGTTGTGTACAAGGTTGTACATGTGTGTACAAGGGTGTACAAGTGTGTACAAGGTTGTACAAGTGTGTACAAGCTTGGACAAGTGTGTACAAGGGTGTACAAGTGTGTACAAGGTTGTACAAGTTTTTACAAGGTTGTACAAGTGTGTACAAGGGTGTAAAATCGTGTACAAGGATGTACAAGTTTGTACAAGGTTGTACAAGTGTGTACAAGGATGTACAAGTTTGTACAAGGGTGTACAAGTGTGTACGATAAGTAAAAGTGTGTACAAGTGTGTACAAGGTTGTACAATTGTGTACAAGGCTGTACAAGTGTGTACAAGGATGTACAAGTTTGTACAAGGGTGTACAAGTGTGTACGATGTGTAAAAGTTTGTACAAGGGTGTACAAGGTTGTACAAGTGTGTACAAGGTTGTACAATTGTGTACAAGGCTGTACAAGTGTGTACAAGGTTGTACAATTTTGTACAAGGCTGTACAAGTGTGTACAAGGTTGTACAAGTGTGTACAATGCTGTACAATTGTGTACAAGGTTGTACAAGTGTGTACAAGGTTGTACAAGTGTGTACAAGGTTGTACAATTGTGTACAAGGCTGTACAAGTGTGTACAAGGCTGTACAAGTGTGTACAAGGTTGTACAAGTGTGTACAAGGTTGTACAAGTGTGTACAAGGTTGTACAAGTGTGTACAAGGTTGTACAATTGTGTTTTTTAGGTTGTACAAGTGTGTACAAGGTTGTACAAGTGTGTACAAGGGTGAACAATCGTGTACAAGGATGTACAAGTTTGTACAAGTTTGTACAAGTTTGTACAAGGTTGTACAAGTGTGTACAAGGATGTACAAGTTTGTACAAGGGTGCACAAGTGTGTACAAGGGTGTACAATCGTGTACAAGCTTGTACAAGTGTGTACAAGGGTGTACAGGTTTGTACAAGGTTGTACAAGGTTGTACAAGTGTGTACAAGGGTGTACAAATGTGTACAAGGATGTAAAAGTTTGTACAAGTGTGTACAAGTTTGTACAAGGTTGTACAAGTGTGTACAAGGTTTTACAATTGTGTACAAGGTTGTACAAGTTTGTACAAGGGAGTACAAGTTTGTACAAGATTGTACAAGTGTGTACTGGGTTGTACAAGTGTGTACAAGATTGTATAAGTTTGTACAAGGTTGTACAAGTGTGTACAAGGGTGTACAAGTGTGTACAAATGTGTACAAGTTTTACAAGGTTGTACAAGTGTGTACAAGGTTGTACAAGTTGTGTACAAGGTTGTACATGTGTGTACAAGGGTGTACAAGTTTTTACAAGGCTCTACAAGTGTGTACAAGGTTGTACAAGGCTGTACAAGTGTGTACAAGGTTGTACAAGGTTGTACAAGTGTGTACAAAGGTGTACAAGTTTTTACGAGGATGTACAAGTGTGTACAAGGTTGTACAAGTATGTACAAGGCTGTACAATTGTGTACAAGGTTGTACAAGTGTGTACAAGGTTGTACAAGTGTGTACAAGGTTGTACAATTGTGTACAAGGCTGTACAAGTGTGTACAAGGTTGTACAAGTGTGTACAAGGCTGTACAATTGTGTACAAGGTTGTACAAGTGTGTACAAGGTTGTACAAGTGTGTACAAGGTTGTACAATTGTGTACAAGGCTGTACAAGTGTGTTCAAGGTTGTACAAGTGTGTACAAGGTTGTACAAGTGTGTACAAGGTTGTACAATTGTGTACAAGGTTGTACAATTGTGTACAAGGTTGTACAAGTGTGTACAAGGTTGTA
This sequence comes from Macrosteles quadrilineatus, assembly GCF_028750875.1. Taxonomy (NCBI): domain Eukaryota; kingdom Metazoa; phylum Arthropoda; class Insecta; order Hemiptera; family Cicadellidae; genus Macrosteles; species Macrosteles quadrilineatus. The sequence continues at coordinate 157,744 of NW_026542747.1, forward strand.
CAATTGTGTACAAGGTTGTACAATTGTGTACAAGGTTGTACAAGTGTGTACAAGGTTGTACAAGTGTGTACAAGGTTGTACAAGTGTGTACAAGGTTGTACAAGTGTGTACAAGGTTGTACAAGTGTGTACAAGGTTGTACAAGTGTGTACAAGGTTGTACAAGTGTGTACAAGGTTGTACAAGTGTGTACAAGGTTGTACAAGTGTGTACAAGGTTGTACAAGTGTGTACAAGGTTGTACAAGTGTGTACAAGCTTGTACAAGTGTGTAAAAGGGTGTAAAATCGTGTACAAGGATGTACAAGTTTGTACAAGTTTGTACAAGGTTGTACAAGTGTGTATAAGGATGTACAAGTTTGTACAAGGGTGTACAAGTGTGTACGATAAGTAAAATTGTGTACAAGGGTGTACAAGGTTGTACAAGTGTGTACAAGGTTTTACAATTGTGTACAAGGCTGTACAAGTGTGTACAAGGTTGTACAATTGTGTACAAGGCTGTACAAGTGTGTACAAGGTTGTACAAGTGTGTACAAGGTTGTACAAGTGTGTACAAGGTTGTACAAGTGTGTACAAGGTTGTACAAGTGTGTACAAGGTTGTACAAGTGTGTACAAGGTTGTACAAGTGTGTACAAGGTTGTACAAGTGTGTACAAGGTTGTACAAGTGTGTACAAGGTTGTACAAGTGTGTACAAGGTTGTACAAGTGTGTACAAGGTTGTACAAGTGTGTACAAGGTTGTACAAGTGTGTACAAGGTTGTACAAGTGTGTACAAGGTTGTACAAGTGTGTACAAGGTTGTACAAGTGTGTACAAGGTTGTACAAGTGTGTACAAGGTTGTACAAGTGTGTACAAGGTTGTACAAGTGTGTACAAGGTTGTACAAGTGTGTACAAGGTTGTACAAGTGTGTACAAGGTTGTACAAGTGTGTACAAGGTTGTACAAGTGTGTACAAGGTTGTACAAGTGTGTACAAGGTTGTACAAGTGTGTACAAGCTTGTACAAGTGTGTACAAGCTTGTACAAGTGTGTACAAGCTTGTACAAGTGTGTACAAGGATGTACAAGTTTGTACAAGGGTGTACAAGTGTGTACGATAAGTAAAAGTATGTACAAGGGTGTACAAGGTTGTACAAGTGTGTACAAGGTTGTACAATTGTGTACAAGGCTGTACAAGTGTGTACAAGGTTGTACAATTGTGTACAAGGCTGTACAAGTGTGTACAGCCTTGTACAAAGGTACAACTTGGGTGTACAAAGGTACACAGGGGTGTACAAGTTTGTACAAGGGTGTACAAGTTTTACAAGGTTGTACAAGTGTGTACAAGGTTGTACAAGTTGTGTACTGGGTTGTACAAGTGTGTACAAGATTGTATAAGTTTGTACAAGGTTGTACAAGTGTGTACAAGGGTGTACAAGTGTGTACAAATGTGTACAAGTGTGTACAGGGGTGTACAAGTTTGTTGTACAAGTGTGTACAAGGTTGTACAAGTTGTGTACAAGGTTGTACATGTGTGTACAAGGGTGTACAAGTGTGTACAAGGTTGTACAAGTGTGTACAAGCTTGTACAAGTGTGTACAAGGGTGTACAAGGATGTACAAGTTTGTACAAGTTTGTACAAGGTTGTACAAGTGTGTACAAGGATGTACAAGTTTGTACAAGGGTGTACAAGTGTGTACGATAAGTAAAAGTGTGTACAAGGGTGTACAAGGTTGTACAAGTGTGTACAAGGTTGTACAATTGTGTACAAGGCTGTACAAGTGTGTACAAGGTTGTACAATTGTGTACAAGGCTGTACAAGTGTGTACAAGATTGTACAAGTGTGTACAAGGTTGTACAAGTGTGTACAAGGTTGTACAAGTGTGTACAAGGTTGTACAAGTGTGTACAAGGTTGTACAAGTGTGTACAAGGTTGTACAAGTGTGTACGAGGTTGTACAATTGTGTACGAGGTTGTACAAGTGTGTACAAGGTGTACGAGGTGTGTACAGGGGTGTACAAGTTTGTACAAGGGTGTACAAGTTTTACAAGGTTGTACAAGTGTGTAAAAGGTTGTACAAGTGTGTACAAGGTTGTACAAGTGTGTACAAGGTTGTACAAGTGTGTACAAGGTTGTACAAGTGTGTACAAGGTTGTACAAGTGTGTACAAGGTTGTACAAGTGTGTACAAGGTTGTACAAGTGTGTACGAGGTTGTACAATTGTGTACGAGGTTGTACAATTGTGTACAAGGTTGTACAATTGTGTACAAGGCTGTACAAGTGTGTACAAGGTTGTACAATTGTGTACAAGGCTGTACAAGTGTGTACAAGGTTGTACAAGGTTGTACAAGTGTGTACAAGGGTGTACAAGTTTTTACAAGGTTGTACAAGTGTGTACAAGGTTGTACAAGTGTGTACAAGGCTGTACAATTGTGTACAAGGTTGTACAAGTGTGTACAAGGTTGTACAAGTGTGTACAAGGTTGTACAATTGTGTACAAGGCTGTACAAGTGTGTACAAGGTTGTACAAGTGTGTATAAGGCTGTACAATTGTGTACAAGGTTGTACAAGTGTGTACAAGGTTGTACAAGTGTGTACAAGGTTGTACAATTGTGTACAAGACTGTACAAGTGTGTACAAAGTTGTGCAAGTGTGTACAAGGTTGTACAAGTGTGTACAAGGTTGTACAATTGTGTACAAGGTTGTACAAGTGTGTACAAGGTTGTACAAGTGTGTACAAGGGTGTACAATCGTGTACAATGATGTACAAGTTTGTACAAGATTTTACAAGTGTGTACTGGGTTGTACAAGTGTGTACAAGATTGTATAAGTTTGTACAAGGTTGTACAAGTGTGTACAAGGGTGTACAAGTGTGTACAAATGTGTACAAGTGTGTACAGGGGTGTACAAGTTTGTACAACGGTGTACAAGTTTTACAAGGTTGTACAAGTGTGTACAAGGTTGTACAAGTTGTGTACTGGGTTGTACAAGTGTGTACAAGATTGTATAAGTTTGTACAAGGTTGTACAAGTGTGTACAAGGGTGTACAAGTGTGTACAAATGTGTACAAGTGTGTACAGGGGTGTACAAGTTTGTACAAGGGTGTACAAGTTTTACAAGGTTGTACAAGTGTGTACAAGGTTGTACAAGTTGTGTACAAGGTTGTACATGTGTGTACAAGGGTGTACAAGTGTGTACAAGGTTGTACAAGTGTGTACAAGCTTGTACAAGTGTGTACAAGGGTGTACAAGTGTGTACAAGGTTGTACAAGTTTTTACAAGGTTGTACAAGTGTGTACAAGGGTGTAAAATCGTGTACAAGGATGTACAAGTTTGTACAAGTTTGTACAAGGTTGTACAAGTGTGTACAAGGATGTACAAGTTTGTACAAGGGTGTACAAGTGTGTACGATAAGTAAAAGTGTGTACAAGGGTGTACAAGGTTGTACAAGTGTGTACAAGGTTGTACAATTGTGTACAAGGCTGTACAAGTGTGTACAAGGTTGTACAATTGTGTACAAGGCTGTACAAGTGTGTACAAGATTGTACAAGTGTGTACAAGATTGTACAAGTGTGTACAAGGTTGTACAAGTGTGTACAAGGTTGTACAAGTGTGTACAAGGATGTACAAGTTTGTACAAGGGTGTACAAGTGTGTACGATGTGTAAAAGTTTGTACAAGGGTGTACAAGGTTGTACAAGTGTGTACAAGGTTGTACAATTGTGTACAAGGCTGTACAAGTGTGTACAACCTTGTACACACTTGTACAACCTTGTACACACTTGTACAACCTTGTACACAATTGTACAGCCTTGTACACACTTGTACAACCTTGTACACACTTGTACAGCCTTGTAAAAACTTGTACACCCTTGTACACACTTGTACAACCTTGTACAATTTTGTACACACTTGTACAGCCTTGTACACAATTGTACAACCTTGTACACACTTGTACAACCTTGTACACAATTGTACAACCTCGTACACACTTGTACAACCTTGTACACACTTGTACAACCTTGTACACACTTGTACAACCTTGTACACACTTGTACAACCTTGTACACACTTGTACAACCTTGTACACACTTGTACAACCTTTTACACACTTGTACAGCCTTGTACACAATTGTACAACCTTGTACACACTTGTACAGCCTTGTACACAATTGTACAACCTTGTACAAACTTGTACAACCTTGTACACCCTTGTACACACTTTTACTTATCGTACACACTTGTACACCCTTGTTCAAACTTGTACATCCTTGTACACACTTGTACAACCTTGTACAAACTTGTACATCCTTGTACACGATTTTACACCCTTGTACACACTTGTACAACCTTGTAAAAACTTGTACAACCTTGTACACACTTGTACAAGCTTGTACACACTTGTACAAGCTTGTACACACTTGTACAACCTTGTACACACTTGTACAACCTTGTACACACTTGTACAACCTTGTACACACTTGTACAACCTTGTACACACTTGTACAACCTTGTACACACTTGTACAACCTTGTACACACTTGTACAACCTTGTACACACTTGTACAACCTTGTACACACTTGTACAACCTTGTACACACTTGTACAACCTTGTACACACTTGTACAACCTTGTACACACTTGTACAACCTTGTACACACTTGTACAGCCTTGTACACAATTGTACAACCTTGTACACACTTGTACAGCCTTGTACACAATTGTAAAACCTTGTACACACTTGTACAACCTTGTACACCCTTGTACACACTTTTACTTATCGTACACACTTGTACACCCTTGTACAAACTTGTACATCCTTATACACACTTGTACAACCTTGTACAAACTTGTACAAACTTGTACATCCTTGTACACGATTTTACACCCTTGTACACACTTGTACAACCTTGTAAAAACTTGTACAACCTTGTACACACTTGTACACCCTTGTACACACTTGTACAAGCTTGTACACACTTGTACAAGCTTGTACACACTTGTACAACCTTGTACACACTTGTACAACCTTTTACACACTTGTACAACCTTGTACACACTTGTACAACCTTGTACACACTTGTACAACCTTGTACACACTTGTACAACCTTGTACACACTTGTACAACCTTGTACACACTTGTACAACCTTGTACACAATTGTACAACCTTGTACACACTTGTACAACCTTGTACACACTTGTACAACCTTGTACACAATTGTACAACCTTGTACACACTTGTACAACCTTGTACACACTTGTACAACCTTGAACACACTTGTACAGCCTTGTACACACTTGTACAACCTTGTACACACTTGTACAACCTTGTACACACTTGTACAACCTTGTACACAATTGTACAGCCTTGTACACACTTGTACAACCTTGTACACACTTGTACAGCCTTGTACACAATTGTACAACCTTGTACACACTTGTTCAACCTTGTACACACTTGTACAACCTTGTACACAATTGTACAGCCTTGTACACACTTGTACATCCTCGTAAAAACTTGTACACCTTTGTACACACTTGTACAACCTTGTACAACCTTGTACACACTTGTACAGCCTTGTACAACCTTGTACACACTTGTAGAGCCTTGTAAAAACTTGTACACCCTTGTACACACATGTACAACCTTGTACACAACTTGTACAACCTTGTACACACTTGTACAACCTTGTAAAACTTGTACACATTTGTACACACTTGTACACCCTTGTACACACTTGTACAACCTTGTACAAACTTATACAATCTTGTACACACTTGTACAACCCAGTACACACTTGTACAATCTTGTACAAACTTGTACTCCCTTGTACAAACTTGTACAACCTTGTACACAATTGTAAAACCTTGTACACACTTGTACAACCTTGTACAAACTTGTACACACTTGTACAAACTTTTACATCCTTGTACACATTTGTACACCCTTGTACACACTTGTACAACCTTGTACAACCTTGTACAAACCTGTACACCCTTGTACACACTTGTACAAGCTTGTACACGATTGTACACCCTTGTACACACTTGTGCACCCTTGTACAAACTTGTACATCCTTGTACACACTTGTACAACCTTGTACAAACTTGTACAAACTTGTACAAACTTGTACATCCTTGTACAAGATTGTTCACCCTTGTACACACTTGTACAACCTTGTACACACTTGTACAACCTGATACACAATTGTACAACCTTGTACACACTTGTACAACCTTGTACACACTTGTACAACCTTGTACACACTTGTACAACCTTGTACACACTTGTACAACCTTGTACACACTTGTACAGCCTTGTACACAATTGTACAACCTTGTACACAATTGTACAACCTTGTACACACTTGTACAACCTTGTACACACTTGTACAACCTTGTACACAATTGTACAGCCTTGTACACACTTGTACAACCTTGTACACACTTGTACAGCCTTGTACAAAATTGTACAACCTTGTACACACTTGTACAGCCTTGTACACAATTGTACAACCTTGTACACACTTGTACAACCTTGTACACCCTTGTACAAACTTTTACACATCGTACACACTTGTACACCCTTGTACAAACTTGTACATCCTTGTACACACTTGTACAACCTTGTACACACTTGTACAATCTTGTACACACTTGTACAGCCTTGTACACAATTGTACAACCTTGTACACACTTGTACAGCCTTGTACACAATTGTACAACCTTGTACACACTTGTACAACCTTGTACACCCTTGTACACACTTTTACTTATCGTACACACTTGTACACCCTTGTACAAACTTGTACATCCTTGTACACACTTGTACAACCTTGTACAAACTTGTACAAACTTGTACATCCTTGTACACGATTTTACACCCTTGTACACACTTGTACAACCTTGTAAAAACTTGTACAACCTTGTACACACTTGTACACCCTTGTACACACTTGTACAAGCTTGTACACACTTGTACAACCTTGTACACACTTGTACACCCTTGTACACACATGTACAACCTTGTACACAACTTGTACAACCTTGTACACACTTGTACAACCTTGTAAAACTTGTACACCCTTGTACAAACTTGTACACCCCTGTACACACTTGTACACATTTGTACACACTTGTACACCCTTGTACACACTTGTACAACCTTGTACAAACTTATACAATCTTGTACACACTTGTACAACCCAGTACAAACTTGTACAACCCAGTACACAACTTGTACAACCTTGTACACACTTGTACAACCTTGTAAAACTTGTACACCCTTGTACAAACGTGTACACCCCTGTACACACTTGTACACATTTGTACACACTTGTACACCCTTGTACACACTTGTACAACCTTTTACAAACTTATACAATCTTGTACTCACTTGTACAACCCAGTACACACTTGTACAATCTTGTACAAACTTGTACATCCTTGTACACGATTGTACACCCTTGTACACACTTGTACAACCTTGTACACACTTGTACAACCTTGTACACAATTGTACAACCTTGTACACACTTGTACAACCTTGTTTACACTTGCACAACTTTGTACACACTTGTACAGTCTTGTACACAATTGTACAACCTTGTACACACTTGTACAACCTTGTACACAATTGTACAACCTTGTACACACTTGTACAACCTTGTACACACTTGTACAACCTTGTACACAATTGTACAGCCTTGTACACACTTGTACAACCTTGTACACACTTGTACAACCTTGTACACACTTGTACAACCTTGTAAAAACTTGTACACCCTTGTACACACTTGTACAACCTTGTACAACCTTGTACACACTTGTACAGCCTTGTACACAATTGTACATACTTGTACACACTTGTACAACCTTGTACACAATTGTACAACCTCGTACACACTTATACAACCTTGTACACACTTGTACAACCTTGTACACACTTGTACAACCTTGTACACACTTGTACAACCTTGTACACACTTGTACAACCTTTTACACACTTGTACAGCCTTGTACACAATTGTACAACCTAGTACACACTTGTACAGCCTTGTACACAATTGTACAACCTTGTACACACTTGTACAACCTTGTACACCCTTGTACACACTTTTACTTATCGTACACACTTGTACACCCTTGTACAAACTTGTACATCCTTGTACACACTTGTACAACCTTGTACAAACTTGTACATCCTTGTACACGATTTTACACCCTTGTACACACTTGTACAACCTTGTAAAAACTTGTACAACCTTGTACACACTTGTACACCCTTGTACACACTTGTACAAGCTTGTACACACTTGTACAACCATGTACACACTTGTACAACCTTGTATACACTTGTACAACCTTGTACACACTTGTACAACCTTGTACACACTTGTACAACCTTGTACACACTTGTACAACCTTGTACACACTTGTACAACCTTGTACACACTTGTACAACCTTGTACACACTTGTACAACCTTGTACACACTTGTACAACCTTGTACACACTTGTACAGCCTTGTACACAATTGTACAACCTTGTACACACTTGTACAGCCTTGTACACAATTGTAAAACCTTGTACACACTTGTACAACCTTGTACACCCTTGTACACACTTTTACTTATCGTACACACTTGTACACCCTTGTACAAACTTGTACATCCTTGTACACACTTGTACAACCTTGTACAAACTTGTACAAACTTGTACATCCTTGTACACGATTTTACACCCTTGTACACACTTGTACAACCTTGTAAAAACTTGTACAACCTTGTACACACTTGTACAAGCTTGTACACACTTGTACAAGCTTGTACACACTTGTACAAGGTTGTACACACTTGTACAACCTTGTACACACTTGTACAACCTTGTACACACTTGTACAACCTTGTACACACTTGTACAACCTTGTACACACTTGTACAACCTTGTACACACTTGTACAACCTTGTACACACTTGTACAACCTTGTACACACTTGTACAACCTTGTACACACTTGTACAACCTTTTACACAATTGTACAACCTTGTACACACTTGTACAACCTTGTACACACTTGTACAACCTTGTACACACTTGTACAACCTTGTACACACTTGTACAGCCTTGTACACACTTGTACAGCCTTGTACACAATTGTACAACCTTGTACACACTTGTACAGCCTTGTACACAATTGTAAAACCTTGTACACACTTGTACAACCTTGTACACCCTTGTACACACTTTTACTTATCGTACACACTTGTACACCCTTGTACAAACTTGTACATCCTTATACACACTTGTACAACCTTGTACAAACTTGTACAAACTTGTACATCCTTGTACACGATTTTACACCCTTGTACACACTTGTACAACCTTGTAAAAACTTGTACAACCTTGTACACACTTGTACACCCTTGTACACACTTGTACAAGCTTGTACACACTTGTACAAGCTTGTACACACTTGTACAAGCTTGTACACACTTGTACAAGCTTGTACACACTTGTACAAGCTTGTACACACTTGTACAACCTTGTACACACTTGTACAACCTTGTACACATTTGTACAACCTTGTACACACTTGTACAACCTTGTACACACTTGTACAACCTTGTAAAACTTGTTTTTACAAGGCTCTACAAGTGTGTACAAGGTTGTACAAGGCTGTACAAGTGTGTACAAGGTTGTACAAGGTTGTACAAGTGTGTACAAAGGTGTACAAGTTTTTACGAGGATGTACAAGTGTGTACAAGGTTGTACAAGTGTGTACAAGGCTGTACAATTGTGTACAAGGTTGTACAAGTGTGTACAAGGTTGTACAAGTGTGTACAAGGTTGTACAATTGTGTACAAGGTTGTACAATTGTGTACAAGGCTGTACAAGTGTGTACAAGGTTGTACAAGTGTGTACAAGGCTGTACAATTGTGTACAAGGTTGTACAAGTGTGTACAAGGTTGTACAAGTGTGTACAAGGTTGTACAATTGTGTACAAGGTTGTACAATTGTGTACAAGGCTGTACAAGTGTGTTCAAGGTTGTACAAGTGTGTACAAGGTTGTACAAGTGTGCACAAGGTTGTACAATTGTGTACAAGGTTGTACAAGTGTGTACAAGGTTGTACAATTGTGTACAAGGTTGTACAAGTGTGTACAAGGTTGTACAAGTGTGTACAAGGTTGTACAAGTGTGTACAAGGTTGTACAAGTGTGTACAAGGTTGTACAAGTGTGTACAAGGTTGTACAAGTGTGTACAAGGTTGTACAAGTGTGTACAAGGTTGTACAAGTGTGTACAAGGTTGTTCAAGTGTGTACAAGGTTGTACAAGTGTGTACAAGGTTGTACAAGTGTGTACAAGCTTGTACAAGTGTGTACAAGCTTGTAAAAGTGTGTACAAGCTTGTACAAGTGTGTACAAGGGTGTACAAGTGTGTACAAGGTTGTACAAGTTTTTACAAGGTTGTACAAGTGTGTACAAGGGTGTAAAATCGTGTACAAGGATGTACAAGTATGTACAAGTTTGTACAAGGTTGTACAAGTGTGTATAAGGAGGTACAAGTTTGTACAAGGGTGTACAAGTGTGTACGATAAGTAAAAGTGTGTACAAGGGTGTACAAGGTTGTACAAGTGTGTACAAGGTTTTACAATTGTGTACAAGGCTGTACAAGTGTGTACAAGGTTGTAAAATTGTGTACAAGGCTGTACAAGTGTGTACAAGGTTGTACAAGTGTGTACAAGGTTGTACAAGTGTGTACAAGGTTGTACAAGTGTGTACAAGGTTGTACAAGTGTGTACAAGGTTGTACAATTGTGTAAAAGGTTGTACAAGTGTGTACAAGGTTGTACAAGTGTGGACAAGGTTGTACAAGTGTGTACAAGGTTGTACAAGTGTGTACAAGGTTGTACAAGTGTGTACAAGGTTGTACAAGTGTGTACAAGGTTGTACAAGTGTGTACAAGGTTGTACAAGTGTGTACAAGGTTGTACAAGTGTGTACAAGCTTGTACAAGTGTGTACAAGCTTGTACAAGTGTGTACAAGGGTGTACAAGTGTGTACAAGGTTGTACAAGTTTTTACAAGGTTGTACAAGTGTGTACAAGGGTGTAAAATCGTGTACAAGGATGTACAAGTGTGTACAAGGGTGTAAAATCGTGTACAAGGATGTACAAGTTTGTACAAGTTTGTACAAGGTTGTACAAGTGTGTACAAGGATGTACAAGTTTGTACAAGGGTGTACAAGTGTGTACGATAAGTAAAAGTGTGTACAAGGGTGTACAAGGTTGTACAAGTGTGTACAAGGTTTTACAATTGTGTACAAGGCTGTACAAGTGTGTACAAGGTTGTACAATTGTGTACAAGGCTGTACAAGTGTGTACAAGGTTGTACAAGTGTGTACAAGGTTGTACAAGTGTGTACAAGGTTGTACAAGTGTGTACAAGGTTGTACAAGTGTGTACAAGGTTGTACAAGTGTGTACAAGGTTGTACAAGTGTGTACAAGGTTGTACAAGTGTGTACAAGGTTGTACAAGTGTGTACAAGGTTGTACAAGTGTGTACAAGGTTGTACAAGTGTGTACATGGTTGTACAAGTGTGTACAAGCTTGTACAAGTGTGTACAAGGGTGTACAAGTGTGTACAAGGTTGTACAAGTTTTTACAAGGTTGTACAAGTGTGTACAAGGGTGTAAAATCGTGTACAAGGATGTACAAGGGTGTACAAGTGTGTACGATAAGTAAAAGTGTGTACAAGGGTGTACAAGGTTGTACAAGTGTGTACAAGGTTGTACAATTGTGTACAAGGCTGTACAAGTGTGTACAAGATTGTACAATTGTGTACAAGGCTGTACAAGTGTGTAAAAGGTTGTACAAGTGTGTACAAGGTTGTACAAGTGTGTACAAGGTTGTACAAGTGTGTACAAGGTTGTACAAGTGTGTACAAGGTTGTATAAGTGTGTACGAGGTTGTACAATTGTGTACGAGGTTGTACAAGTGTGTACAAGTATGTACAATTGTGTACAAGGCTGTACAAGTGTGTACAAGGTTGTACAAGGTTGTACAAGTGTGTACAAGGGTGTACAAGTTTTTACAAGGTTGTACAAGTGTGTACAAGGTTGTACAAGTGTGTACAAGGCTGTACAATTGTGTACAAGGTTGTACAAGTGTGTACAAGGTTGTACAAGTGTGTACAAGGTTGTACAATTGTGTACAAGGCTGTACAAGTGTGTACAAGGTTGTACAAGTGTGTACAAGGCTGTACAATTGTGTACAAGGTTGTACAAGTGTGTACAAGGTTGTACAAGTGTGTACAAGGTTGTACAATTGTGTACAAGACTGTACAAGTGTGTACAAAGTTGTGCAAGTGTAAACAAGGTTGTACAAGTGTGTACAAGGTTGTACAATTGTGTACAAGGTTGTACAAGTGTGTACAAGGTTGTACAAGTGTGTACAAGGGTGTACAATCGTGTACAAGGATGTACAAGTTTGTACAAGATTGTACAAGTGTGTACTGGGTTGTACAAGTGTGTACAAGATTGTATAAGTTTGTACAAGGTTGTACAAGTGTGTACAAGGGTGTACAAGTGTGTACAAATGTGTACAAGTGTGTACAGGGATGTACAAGTTTGTACAAGGGTGTACAAGTTTTACAAGGTTGTACAAGTGTGTACAAGGTTGTACAAGTTGTGTACTGGGTTGTACAAGTGTGTACAAGATTGTATAAGTTTGTACAAGGTTGTACAAGTGTGTACAAGGGTGTACAAGTGTGTACAAATGTGTACAAGTGTGTACAGGGGTGTACAAGTTTGTACAAGGGTGTACAAGTTTTACAAGGTTGTACAAGTGTGTACAAGGTTGTACAAGTTGTGTACAAGGTTGTACATGTGTATACAAGGGTGTACAAGTGTGTACAAGGTTGTACAAGTGTGTACAAGCTTGTACAAGTGTGTACAAGGGTGTACAAGTGTGTACAAGGTTGTACAAGTTTTTACAAGGTTGTACAAGGGTGTAAAATCGTGTACAAGGATGTACAAGTTTGTACAAGTTTGTACAAGGTTGTACAAGTGTGTACAAGGATGTACAAGTTTGTACAAGGGTGTACAAGTGTGTACGATAAGTAAAAGTGTGTACAAGGGTGTACAAGGTTGTACAAGTGTGTACAAGGTTGTACGATTGTGTACAAGGCTGTACAAGTGTGTACAAGGTTGTACAATTGTGTACAAGGCTGTACAAGTGTGTACAAGATTGTACAAGTGTGTACAAGGTTGTACAAGTGTGTACAAGGATGTACAAGTTTGTACAAGGGTGTACAAGTGTGTACGTTGTGTAAAAGTTTGTACAAGGGTGTACAAGGTTGTACAAGTGTGTACAAGGTTGTACAATTGTGTACAAGGCTGTACAAGTGTGTACAAGGTTGTACAATTTTGTACAAGGCTGTACAAGTGTGTACAAGGTTGTACAAGTGTGTACAAGGCTGTACAATTGTATACAAGGTTGTACAAGTGTGTACAAGGTTGTACAAGTGTGTACAAGGTTGTACAATTGTGTACAAGGCTGTACAAGTGTGTACAAGGTTGTACAAGTGTGTACAAGGTTGTACAAGTGTGTACAAGGTTGTACAAGTGTGTACAAGGTTGTACAAGTGTGTACAAGGTTGTACAATTGTGTATCAGGTTGTACAAGTGTGTACAAGGTTGTACAAGTGTGTACAAGGGTGAACAATCGTGTACAAGGATGTACAAGTTTGTACAAGTTTGTACAAGTTTGTACAAGGTTGTACAAGTGTGTACAAGGATGTACAAGTTTGTACAAGGGTGCACAAGTGTGTACAAGGGTGTACAATCGTGTACAAGCTTGTACAAGTGTGTACAAGGGTGTACAGGTTTGTACAAGGTTGTACAAGGTTGTACAAGTGTGTACAAGGGTGTACAAATGTGTACAAGGATGTAAAAGTTTGTACAAGTGTGTACAAGTTTGTACAAGGTTGTACAAGTGTGTACAAGGTTTTACAATTGTGTACAAGGTTGTACAAGTTTGTACAAGGGAGTACAAGTTTGTACAAGATTGTACAAGTGTGTACTGGGTTGTACAAGTGTGTACAAGATTGTATAAGTTTGTACAAGGTTGTACAAGTGTGTACAAGGGTGTACAAGTGTGTACAAATGTGTACAAGTTTTACAAGGTTGTACAAGTGTGTACAAGGTTGTACAAGTTGTGTACAAGGTTGTACATGTGTGTACAAGGGTGTACAAGTTTTTACAAGGCTCTACAAGTGTGTACAAGGTTGTACAAGGCTGTACAAGTGTGTACAAGGTTGTACAAGGTTGTACAAGTGTGTACAAAGGTGTACAAGTTTTTACGAGGATGTACAAGTGTGTACAAGGTTGTACAAGTGTGTACAAGGCTGTACAATTGTGTACAAGGTTGTACAAGTGTGTACAAGGTTGTACAAGTGTGTACAAGGTTGTACAAGTGTGTACAAGGCTGTACAATTGTGTACAAGGTTGTACAAGTGTGTACAAGGTTGTACAAGTGTGTACAAGGTTGTACAATTGTGTACAAGGCTGTACAAGTGTGTTCAAGGTTGTACAAGTGTGTACAAGGTTGTACAAGTGTGTACAAGGTTGTACAATTGTGTACAAGGTTGTACAATTGTGTACAAGGTTGTACAAGTGTGTACAAGGTTGTACAAGTGTGTACAAGGTTGTACAATTGTGTACAAGGTTGTACAAGTGTGTACAAGGTTGTACAAGTGTGTACAAGGTTGTACAAGTGTGTACAAGGTTTTACAAGTGTGTACAAGGTTGTACAAGTGTGTACAAGGTTGTACAAGTGTGTACAAGGTTGTACAAGTGTGTACAAGCTTGTACAAGTGTGTACAAGCTTGTAAAGCTTGTACAAGTGTGTACAAGCTTGTACAAGTGTGTACAAGGGTGTACAAGTGTGTACAAGGTTGTACAAGTTTTTACAAGGTTGTACAAGTGTGTACAAGGGTGTAAAATCGTGTACAAGGATGTACAAGTTTGTACAAGTTTGTACAAGGTTGTACAAGTGTGTATAAGGATGTACAAGTTTGTACAAGGGTGTACAAGTGTGTACGATAAGTAAAAGTGTGTACAAGGGTGTACAAGGTTGTACAAGTGTGTACAAGGTTGTACAATTGTGTACAAGGCTGTACAAGTGTGTACAAGGTTGTACAATTGTGTACAAGGCTGTACAAGTGTGTACAAGGCTGTACAAGTGTGTACAAGGTTGTACAATTGTGTACAAGGCTGTACAAGTGTGTAAAAGGTTGTACAAGTGTGTACAAGGATGTACAAGTTTGTACAAGGGTGTACAAGTGTGTACGATAAGTAAAAGTGTGTACAAGGGTGTACAAGGTTGTACAAGTGTGTACAAGGTTGTACAATTGTGTACAAGGCTGTACAAGTGTGTACAAGGTTGTACAATTGTGTACAAGGCTGTACAAGTGTGTAAAAGGTTGTACAAGTGTGTACAAGTTTGTACAAGTGTGTACAAGGTTGTACAAGTGTGTACAAGGTTGTACAAGTGTGTACAAGGTTGTACAAGTGTGTACGAGGTTGTACAATTGTGTACAAGGTTGTACAAGTGTGTACAAGGTTGTACAAAATTGTGTACAAGGCTGTACAAGTGTGTACAAGGTTGTACAAGGTTGTACAAGTGTGTACAAGGTTGTACAAGGTTGTACAAGTGTGTACAAGTTTTTACAAGGTTGTACAAGTGTGTACAAGGTTGTACAAGTGTGTACAAGGCTGTACAATTGTGTACAAGGTTGTACAAGTGTGTACAAGGTTGTACAAGTGTGTACAAGGTTGTACACACTTGTACAGCCTTGTACACAATTGTACAACCTTGTACACACTTGTACAACCTTGTACACCATTGTACAAACTTTTACACATCGTACACACTTGTACACCCTTGTACAAACTTGTACATCCTTGTACACACTTGTACAACCTTGTACACACTTGTACAATCTTGTACACACTTGTACAATCTTGTACACACTTGTACAGCCTTGTACACAATTGTACAACCTTGTACACACTTGTACAGCCTTGTACACAATTGTACAACCTTGTACACACTTGTACAACCTTGTACACCCTTGTACACACTTTTACTTATCGTACACACTTGTACACCCTTGTACAAACTTGTACATCCTTGTACACACTTGTACAACCTTGTACAAACTTGTACAAACTTGTACATCCTTGTACACGATTTTACACCCTTGTACACACTTGTACAACCTTGTAAAAACTTGTACAACCTTGTACACACTTGTACACCCTTGTACACACTTGTACAAGCTTGTACACACTTGTACAACCTTGTACACACTTGTACACCCTTGTACACACATGTACAACCTTGTACACAACTTGTACAACCTTGTACACACTTGTACAACCTTGTAAAACTTGTACACCCTTGTACAAACTTGTACACCCCTGTACACACTTGTACACATTTGTACACACTTGTACACCCTTGTACACACTTGTACAACCTTGTACAAACTTATACAATCTTGTACACACTTGTACAACCCAGTACACAACTTGTACAACCTTGTACACACTTGTACAACCTTGTAAAACTTGTACACCCTTGTACAAACTTGTACACCCCTGTACACACTTGTACACATTTGTACACACTTGTACACCCTTGTACACACTTGTACAACCTTGTACAAACTTATACAATCTTGTACACACTTGTACAACCCAGTACACACTTGTAAAATCTTGTACAAACTTGTACATCATTGTACACGATTGTACACCCTTGTACACACTTGTACAACCTTGTACACACTTGTACAACCTTGTACACAATTGTACAACCTTGTACACACTTGTACAACCTTGTACACACTTGCACAACTTTGTACACACTTGTACATTCTTGTACACAATTGTACAACCTTGTACACACTTGTACAACCTTGTATACACTTGTACAACCTTGTACACAATTGTACAGCCTTGTACACACTTGTACAACCTTGTACACACTTGTACAGCCTTGTACACAATTGTACAACCTTGTACACACTTGTACAACCTTGTACACACTTGTACAACCTTGTACACAATTGTACAGCCTTGTACACACTTGTACAACCTTGTACACACTTGTACAACCTTGTAAAAACTTGTACACCCTTGTACACACTTGTACAACCTTGTACAACCTTGTACACACTTGTACAGCCTTGTACACAATTGTACAACCTTGTACACACTTGTACAACCTTGTACACAATTGTACAACCTCGTACACACTTGTACAACCTTGTACACACTTGTACAACCTTGTACACACTTGTACAACCTTGTACACACTTGTACAACCTTGTACACACTTGTACAACCTTGTACACACTTGTACAACCTTGTACACACTTGTACAACCTTGTACACACTTGTACAGCCTTGTACACAATTGTACAACCTTGTACACACTTGTACAGCCTTGTACACAATTGTAAAACCTTGTACACACTTGTACAACCTTGTACACCCTTGTACACACTTTTACTTATCGTACACACTTGTACACCCTTGTACAAACTTGTACATCCTTATACACACTTGTACAACCTTGTACAAACTTGTACAAACTTGTACATCCTTGTACACGATTTTACACCCTTGTACACACTTGTACAACCTTGTAAAAACTTATACAACCTTGTACACACTTGTACAAGCTTGTACACACTTGTACAAGCTTGTACACACTTGTACAAGCTTGTACACACTTGTACAACCTTGTACACACTTGTACAACCTTGTACACACTTGTACAACCTTGTACACACTTGTACAACCTTGTACACACTTGTACAACCTTGTACACACTTGTACAACCTTGTACACACTTGTACAACCTTGTACACACTTGTACAACCTTGTACACACTTGTACAACCTTGTACACACTTGTACAACCTTGTACACAATTGTACAACCTTGTACACACTTGTACAACCTTGTACACACTTGTACAACCTTGAACACACTTGTACAGCCTTGTACACAATTGTACAACCTTGTACACACTTGTACAACCTTGTACACACTTGTACAACCTTGTACACAATTGTACAGCCTTGTACACACTTGTACAACCTTGTACACACTTGTACAGCCTTGTACACAATTGTACAACCTTGTACACACTTGTACAACCTTGTACACACTTGTACAACCTTGTACACAATTGTACAGCCTTGTACACACTTGTACAACCTTGTACACACTTGTACATCCTCGTAAAAACTTGTACACCTTTGTACACACTTGTACAACCTTGTACAACCTTGTACACACTTGTACAGCCTTGTACAACCTTGTACACACTTGTAGAGCCTTGTAAAAACTTGTACACCCTTGTACACACATGTACAACCTTGTACACAACTTGTACAACCTTGTACACACTTGTACAACCTTGTACACACTTGTACAACCTTGTACACACTTGTACATCCTCGTAAAAACTTGTACACCTTTGTACACACTTGTACACCCTTGTACACAATTGTACAACCTTGTACAAACTTATACAATCTTGTACACACTTGTACAACCTTGTACACAATTGTACAGCCTTGTACACACTTGTACAACCTTGTACACACTTGTACATCCTCGTAAAAACTTGTACACCTTTGTACACACTTGTACACCCTTGTACACAATTGTACAACCTTGTACAAACTTATACAATCTTGTACACACTTGTACAACCCAGTACACACTTGTACAATCTTGTACAAACTTGTACTCTCTTGTACAAACTTGTACAACCTTGTACACAATTGTAAAACCTTGTACACACTTGTACAACCTTGTACAAACTTGTACACACTTGTACAAACTTTTACATCCTTGTACACATTTGTACACCCTTGTACACACTTGTACAACCTTGTACAACCTTGTACAAACCTGTACACCCTTGTACAAACTTGTACAAGCTTGTACACGATTGTACACCCTTGTACACACTTGTGCACCCTTGTACAAACTTGTACATCCTTGTACACACTTGTACAACCTTGTACAAACTTGTACAAACTTGTACAAACTTGTACATCCTTGTACACGATTGTTCACCCTTGTACACACTTGTACAACCTTGTACACACTTGTACAACCTGATACACAATTGTACAACCTTGTACACACTTGTACAACCTTGTACACACTTGTACAACCTTGTACACACTTGTACAACCTTGTACACACTTGTACAACCTTGTACACACTTGTACAGCCTTGTACACAATTGTACAACCTTGTACACACTTGTACAACCTTGTACACACTTGTACAACCTTGTACACAATTGTACAGCCTTGTACACACTTGTACAACCTTGTACACACTTGTACAGCCTTGTACAAAATTGTACAACCTTGTACACACTTGTACAGCCTTGTACACAATTGTACAACCTTGTACAAACTTATACAATCTTGTACACACTTGTACAACCCAGTACACAACTTGTACAACCTTGTACACACTTGTACAACCTTGTAAAACTTGTACACCCTTGTACAAACTTGTACACCCCTGTACACACTTGTACACATTTGTACACACTTGTACACCCTTGTACACACTTGTACAACCTTGTACAAACTTATACAATCTTGTACACACTTGTACAACCCAGTACACACTTGTAAAATCTTGTACAAACTTGTACATCATTGTACACGATTGTACACCCTTGTACACACTTGTACAACCTTGTACACACTTGTACAACCTTGTACACAATTGTACAACCTTGTACACACTTGTACAACCTTGTACACACTTGCACAACTTTGTACACACTTGTACATTCTTGTACACAATTGTACAACCTTGTACACACTTGTACAACCTTGTATACACTTGTACAACCTTGTACACAATTGTACAGCCTTGTACACACTTGTACAACCTTGTACACACTTGTACAGCCTTGTACACAATTGTACAACCTTGTACACACTTGTACAACCTTGTACACACTTGTACAACCTTGTACACAATTGTACAGCCTTGTACACACTTGTACAACCTTGTACACACTTGTACAACCTTGTAAAAACTTGTACACCCTTGTACACACTTGTACAACCTTGTACAACCTTGTACACACTTGTACAGCCTTGTACACAATTGTACAACCTTGTACACACTTGTACAACCTTGTACACAATTGTACAACCTCGTACACACTTGTACAACCTTGTACACACTTGTACAACCTTGTACACACTTGTACAACCTTGTACACACTTGTACAACCTTGTACACACTTGTACAACCTTGTACACACTTGTACAACCTTGTACACACTTGTACAACCTTGTACACACTTGTACAGCCTTGTACACAATTGTACAACCTTGTACACACTTGTACAGCCTTGTACACAATTGTAAAACCTTGTACACACTTGTACAACCTTGTACACCCTTGTACACACTTTTACTTATCGTACACACTTGTACACCCTTGTACAAACTTGTACATCCTTATACACACTTGTACAACCTTGTACAAACTTGTACAAACTTGTACATCCTTGTACACGATTTTACACCCTTGTACACACTTGTACAACCTTGTAAAAACTTATACAACCTTGTACACACTTGTACAAGCTTGTACACACTTGTACAAGCTTGTACACACTTGTACAACCTTGTACACACTTGTACAACCTTGTACACACTTGTACAACCTTGTACACACTTGTACAACCTTGTACACACTTGTACAACCTTGTACACACTTGTACAACCTTGTACACACTTGTACAACCTTGTACACACTTGTACAACCTTGTACACACTTGTACAACCTTGTACACACTTGTACAACCTTGTACACAATTGTACAACCTTGTACACACTTGTACAACCTTGTACACACTTGTACAACCTTGAACACACTTGTACAGCCTTGTACACAATTGTACAACCTTGTACACACTTGTACAACCTTGTACACACTTGTACAACCTTGTACACAATTGTACAGCCTTGTACACACTTGTACAACCTTGTACACACTTGTACAGCCTTGTACACAATTGTACAACCTTGTACACACTTGTACAACCTTGTACACACTTGTACAACCTTGTACACAATTGTACAGCCTTGTACACACTTGTACAACCTTGTACACACTTGTACATCCTCGTAAAAACTTGTACACCTTTGTACACACTTGTACAACCTTGTACAACCTTGTACACACTTGTACAGCCTTGTACAACCTTGTACACACTTGTAGAGCCTTGTAAAAACTTGTACACCCTTGTACACACATGTACAACCTTGTACACAACTTGTACAACCTTGTACACACTTGTACAACCTTGTACACACTTGTACAACCTTGTACACACTTGTACATCCTCGTAAAAACTTGTACACCTTTGTACACACTTGTACACCCTTGTACACAATTGTACAACCTTGTACAAACTTATACAATCTTGTACACACTTGTACAACCTTGTACACAATTGTACAGCCTTGTACACACTTGTACAACCTTGTACACACTTGTACATCCTCGTAAAAACTTGTACACCTTTGTACACACTTGTACACCCTTGTACACAATTGTACAAC
This sequence comes from Macrosteles quadrilineatus, assembly GCF_028750875.1. Taxonomy (NCBI): domain Eukaryota; kingdom Metazoa; phylum Arthropoda; class Insecta; order Hemiptera; family Cicadellidae; genus Macrosteles; species Macrosteles quadrilineatus. Next base: position 179,405 of record NW_026542747.1, read on the forward strand.
CTTGTACAAACTTATACAATCTTGTACACACTTGTACAACCCAGTACACACTTGTACAATCTTGTACAAACTTGTACTCTCTTGTACAAACTTGTACAACCTTGTACACAATTGTAAAACCTTGTACACACTTGTACAACCTTGTACAAACTTGTACACACTTGTACAAACTTTTACATCCTTGTACACATTTGTACACCCTTGTACACACTTGTACAACCTTGTACAACCTTGTACAAACCTGTACACCCTTGTACAAACTTGTACAAGCTTGTACACGATTGTACACCCTTGTACACACTTGTGCACCCTTGTACAAACTTGTACATCCTTGTACACACTTGTACAACCTTGTACAAACTTGTACAAACTTGTACAAACTTGTACATCCTTGTACACGATTGTTCACCCTTGTACACACTTGTACAACCTTGTACACACTTGTACAACCTGATACACAATTGTACAACCTTGTACACACTTGTACAACCTTGTACACACTTGTACAACCTTGTACACACTTGTACAACCTTGTACACACTTGTACAACCTTGTACACACTTGTACAGCCTTGTACACAATTGTACAACCTTGTACACACTTGTACAACCTTGTACACACTTGTACAACCTTGTACACAATTGTACAGCCTTGTACACACTTGTACAACCTTGTACACACTTGTACAGCCTTGTACAAAATTGTACAACCTTGTACACACTTGTACAGCCTTGTACACAATTGTACAACCTTGTACACACTTGTACAACCTTGTACACCCTTGTACAAACTTTTACACATCGTACACACTTGTACACCCTTGTACAAACTTGTACATCCTTGTACACACTTGTACAACCTTGTACACACTTGTACAATCTTGTACACACTTGTACAGCCTTGTACACAATTGTACAACCTTGTACACACTTGTACAGCCTTGTACACAATTGTACAACCTTGTACACACTTGTACAACCTTGTACACCCTTGTACACACTTTTACTTATCGTACACACTTGTACACCCTTGTACAAACTTGTACATCCTTGTACACACTTGTACAACCTTGTACAAACTTGTACAAACTTGTACATCCTTGTACACGATTTTACACCCTTGTACACACTTGTACAACCTTGTAAAAACTTGTACAACCTTGTACACACTTGTACACCCTTGTACACACTTGTACAAGCTTGTACACACTTGTACAACCTTGTACACACTTGTACACCCTTGTACACACATGTACAACCTTGTACACAACTTGTACAACCTTGTACACACTTGTACAACCTTGTAAAACTTGTACACCCTTGTACAAACTTGTACACCCCTGTACACACTTGTACACATTTGTACACACTTGTACACCCTTGTACACACTTGTACAACCTTGTACAAACTTATACAATCTTGTACACACTTGTACAACCCAGTACACAACTTGTACAACCTTGTACACACTTGTACAACCTTGTAAAACTTGTACACCCTTGTACAAACTTGTACACCCCTGTACACACTTGTACACATTTGTACACACTTGTACACCCTTGTACACAATTGTACAACCTTGTACAAACTTATACAATCTTGTACACACTTGTACAACCCAGTACACACTTGTACAATCTTGTACAAACTTGTACATCCTTGTACACGATTGTACACCCTTGTACACACTTGTACAACCTTGTACACACTTGTACAACCTTGTACACAATTGTACAACCTTGTACACACTTGTACAACATTGTTTACACTTGCACAACTTTGTACACACTTGTACAGTCTTGTACACAATTGTACAACCTTGTACACACTTGTACAACCTTGTACACACTTGTACAACCTTGTACACAATTGTACAGCCTTGTACACACTTGTACAACCTTGTACACACTTGTACAGCCTTGAACACAATTGTACAACCTTGTACACACTTGTACAACCTTGTACACACTTGTACAACCTTGTACACAATTGTACAGCCTTGTACACACTTGTACAACCTTGTACACACTTGTACAACCTTGTAAAAACTTGTACACCCTTGTACACACTTGTACAACCTTGTACAACCTTGTACACACTTGTACAGCCTTGTACACAATTGTACATACTTGTACACACTTGTACAACCTTGTACACAATTGTACAACCTCGTACACACTTATACAACCTTGTACACACTTGTACAACCTTGTACACACTTGTACAACCTTGTACACACTTGTACAACCTTGTACACACTTGTACAACCTTTTACACACTTGTACAGCCTTGTACACAATTGTACAACCTTGTACACACTTGTACAGCCTTGTACACAATTGTACAACCTTGTACACACTTGTACAACCTTGTACACTCTTGTACACACTTTTACTTATCGTACACACTTGTACACCCTTGTACAAACTTGTACATCCTTGTACACACTTGTACAACCTTGTACAAACTTGTACATCCTTGTACACGATTTTACACCCTTGTACACACTTGTACAACCTTGTAAAAACTTGTACAACCTTGTACACACTTATACACCCTTGTACACACTTGTACAAGCTTGTACACATTTGTACAACCATGTACACACTTGTACAACCTTGTACACACTTGTACAACCTTGTACACACTTGTACAACCTTGTACACACTTGTACAACCTTGTACACACTTGTACAACCTTGTACACACTTGTACAACCTTGTACACACTTGTACAACCTTGTACACACTTGTACAACCTTGTACACACTTGTACAGCCTTGTACACAATTGTACAACCTTGTACATACTTGTACAGCCTTGTACACAATTGTAAAACCTTGTACACACTTGTACAACCTTGTACACCCTTGTACACACTTTTACTTATCGTACACACTTGTACACCCTTGTACAAACTTGTACATCCTTGTACACACTTGTACAACCTTGTACAAACTTGTACAAACTTGTACATCCTTGTACACGATTTTACACCCTTGTACACACTTGTACAACCTTGTAAAAACTTGTACAACCTTGTACACAATTGTACACCCTTGTACACACTTGTACAAGCTTGTACACACTTGTACAAGCTTGTACACACTTGTACAAGGTTGTACACACTTGTACAACCTTGTACACACTTGTACAACCTTGTACACACTTGTACAACCTTGTACACACTTGTACAACCTTGTACACACTTGTACAACCTTGTACACACTTGTACAACCTTGTACACACTTGTACAACCTTGTACACACTTGTACAACCTTGTACACACTTGTACAACCTTGTACACACTTGTACAACCTTTTACACAATTGTACAACCTTGTACACACTTGTACAACCTTGTACACACTTGTACAACCTTGTACACACTTGTACAACCTTGTACACACTTGTACAGCCTTGTACACAATTGTACAACCTTGTACACACTTGTACAGCCTTGTACACAATTGTAAAACCTTGTACACACTTGTACAACCTTGTACACCCTTGTACACACTTTTACTTATCGTACACACTTGTACACCCTTGTACAAACTTGTACATCCTTATACACACTTGTACAACCTTGTACAAACTTGTACAAACTTGTACATCCTTGTACACGATTTTACACCCTTGTACACACTTGTACAACCTTGTAAAAACTTGTACAACCTTGTACACACTTGTACACCCTTGTACACACTTGTACAAGCTTGTACACACTTGTACAAGCTTGTACACACTTGTACAAGCTTGTACACACTTGTACAACCTTGTACACCCTTGTACAAACTTTTACACATCGTACACACTTGTACACCCTTGTACAAACTTGTACATCCTTGTACACACTTGTACAACCTTGTACACACTTGTACAATCTTGTACACACTTGTACAGCCTTGTACACAATTGTACAACCTTGTACACAATTGTACAACCTTGTACACACTTGTACAGCCTTGTACACAATTGTACAACCTTGTACACACTTGTACAACCTTGTACACCCTTGTACACACTTTTACTTATCGTACACACTTGTACACCCTTGTACAAACTTGTACATCCTTGTACACACTTGTACAACCTTGTACAAACTTGTACAAACTTGTACATCCTTGTACACGATTTTACACCCTTGTACACACTTGTACAACCTTGTAAAAACTTGTACAACCTTGTACACACTTGTACACCCTTTTACACACTTGTACAAGCTTGTACACACTTGTACAACCTTGTACACACTTGTACACCCTTGTACACACATGTACAACCTTGTACACAACTTGTACAACCTTGTACACACTTGTACAACCTTGTAAAACTTGTACACCCTTGTACAAACTTGTACACCCCTGTACACACTTGTACACATTTGTACACACTTGTACACCCTTGTACACACTTGTACAACCTTGTACAAACTTATACAATCTTGTACACACTTGTACAACCCAGTACACAACTTGTACAACCTTGTACACACTTGTACAACCTTGTAAAACTTGTACACCCTTGTACAAACTTGTACACCCCTGTACACACTTGTACACATTTGTACACACTTGTACACCCTTGTACACACTTGTACAACCTTGTACAAACTTATACAATCTTGTACACACTTGTACAACCCAGTACACACTTGTACAATCTTGTACAAACTTGTACATCCTTGTACACGATTGTACACCCTTGTACACACTTGTACAACCTTGTACACACTTGTACAACCTTGTACACAATTGTACAACCTTGTACACACTTGTACAACCTTGTACACACTTGCACAACTTTGTACAAACTTGTACAGTCTTGTACACAATTGTACAACCTTGTACACACTTGTACAACCTTGTACACACTTGTACAACCTTGTACACAATTGTACAGCCTTGTACACACTTGTACAACCTTGTACACACTTGTACAGCCTTGTACACAATTGTACAACCTTGTACACACTTGTACAACCTTGTACACACTTGTACAACCTTGTACACAATTGTACAGCCTTGTACACACTTGTACAACCTTGTACACACTTGTACAACCTTGTAAAAACTTGTACACCCTTGTACACACTTGTACAACCTTGTACAACCTTGTACACACTTGTACAGCCTTGTACACAATTGTACATACTTGTACACACTTGTACAACCTTGTACACAATTGTACAACCTCGTACACACTTATACAACCTTGTACACACTTGTACAACCTTGTACACACTTGTACAACCTTGTACACACTTGTACAACCTTGTACACACTTGTACAACCTTGTACACACTTGTACAACCTTTTACACACTTGTACAGCCTTGTACACAATTGTACAACCTTGTACACACTTGTACAGCCTTGTACACAATTGTACAACCTTGTACACACTTGTACAACCTTGTACACCCTTGTACACACTTTTACTTATCGTACACACTTGTACACCCTTGTACAAACTTGTACATCCTTGTACACACTTGTACAACCTTGTACAAACTTGTACATCCTTGTACACGATTTTACACCCTTGTAGACACTTGTACAACCTTGTAAAAACTTGTACAACCTTGTACACACTTGTACACCCTTGTACACACTTGTACAAGCTTGTACACACTTGTACAACCATGTACACACTTGTACAACCTTGTACACACTTGTACAACCTTGTACACACTTGTACAACCTTGTACACACTTGTACAACCTTGTAAAACTTGTACACATTTGTACACACTTGTACACCCTTGTACACACTTGTACAAACTTGTACAAACTTATACAATCTTGTACACACTTGTACAACCCAGTACACACTTGTACAATCTTGTACAAACTTGTACTCCCTTGTACAAACTTGTACAACCTTGTACACAATTGTAAAACCTTGTACACACTTGTACAACCTTGTACAAACTTGTACACACTTGTACAAACTTTTACATCCTTGTACACATTTGTACACCCTTGTACACACTTGTACAACCTTGTACAACCTTGTACAAACCTGTACACCCTTGTACACACTTGTACAAGCTTGTACACGATTGTACACCCTTGTACACACTTGTGCACCCTTGTACAAACTTGTACATCCATGTACACACTTGTACAACCTTGTACAAACTTGTACAAACTTGTACAAACTTGTACATCCTTGTACACGATTGTTCACCCTTGTACACACTTGTACAACCTTGTACACACTTGTACAACCTGATACACAATTGTACAACCTTGTACACACTTGTACAACCTTGTACACACTTGTACAACCTTGTACACACTTGTACAACCTTGTACACACTTGTACAACCTTGTACACACTTGTACAGCCTTGTACACAATTGTACAACCTTGTACACACTTGTACAACCTTGTACACACTTGTACAACCTTGTACACAATTGTACAGCCTTGTACACACTTGTACAACCTTGTACACACTTGTACAGCCTTGTACAAAATTGTACAACCTTGTACACACTTGTACAGCCTTGTACACAATTGTACAACCTTGTACACACTTGTACAACCTTGTACACCCTTGTACAAACTTTTACACATCGTACACACTTGTACACCCTTGTACAAACTTGTACATCCTTGTACACACTTGTACAACCTTGTACACACTTGTACAATCTTGTACACACTTGTACAGCCTTGTACACAATTGTACAACCTTGTACACACTTGTACAGCCTTGTACACAATTGTACAACCTTGTACACACTTGTACAACCTTGTACACCCTTGTACACACTTTTACTTATCGTACACACTTGTACACCCTTGTACAAACTTGTACATCCTTGTACACACTTGTACAACCTTGTACAAACTTGTACAAACTTGTACATCCTTGTACACGATTTTACACCCTTGTACACACATGTACAACCTTGTAAAAACTTGTACAACCTTGTACACTCTTGTACACCCTTGTACACACTTGTACAAGCTTGTACACACTTGTACAAGCTTGTACACACTTGTACACCCTTGTACACACATGTACAACCTTGTACACAACTTGTACAACCTTGTACACACTTGTACAACCTTGTAAAACTTGTACACCCTTGTACAAACTTGTACACCCCTGTACACACTTGTACACATTTGTACACACTTGTACACCCTTGTACACACTTGTACAACCTTGTACAAACTTATACAATCTTGTACACACTTGTACAACCCAGTACACAACTTGTACAACCTTGTACACACTTGTACAACCTTGTAAAACTTGTACACCCTTGTACAAACTTGTACACCCCTGTACACACTTGTACACATTTGTACACACTTGTACACCCTTGTACAAACTTGTACAACCTTGTACAAACTTATACAATCTTGTACACACTTGTACAACCCAGTACACACTTGTACAATCTTGTACAAACTTGTACATCCTTGTACACGATTGTACACCCTTGTACACACTTGTACAACCTTGTACACACTTGTACAACCTTGTGAACAATTGTACAACCTTGTACACACTTGTACAACCTTGTACACACTTGACAACTTTGTACACACTTGTACAGTCTTGTACACAATTGTACAACCTTGTACACACTTGTACAACCTTGTACACACTTGTACAACCTTGTACACACTTGTACAACCTTGTACACAATTGTACAGCCTTGTACACACTTGTACAACCTTGTACACACTTGTACAACCTTGTAAAAACTTGTACACCCTTGTACACACTTGTACAACCTTGTACAACCTTGTACACACTTGTACAGCCTTGTACACAATTGTACATACTTGTACACACTTGTACAACCTTGTACACAATTGTACAACCTCGTACACACTTATACAACCTTGTACACACTTGTACAACCTTGTACACACTTGTACAACCTTGTACACACTTGTACAACCTTGTACACACTTGTACAACCTTGTACACACTTGTACAACCTTTTACACACTTGTACAGCCTTGTACACAATTGTACAACCTTGTAGACACTTGTACAGCCTTGTACACAATTGTACAACCTTGTACACACTTGTACAACCTTGTACACCCTTGTACACACTTTTACTTATCGTACACACTTGTACACCCTTGTACAAACTTGTACATCCTTGTACACACTTGTACAACCTTGTACAAACTTGTACATCCTTGTACACGATTTTACACCCTTGTACACACTTGTACAACCTTGTAAAAACTTGTACAACCTTGTACACACTTGTACACCCTTGTACACACTTGTACAAGCTTGTACACACTTGTACAACCATGTACACACTTGTACAACCATGTACACACTTGTACAACCTTGTACACACTTGTACAACCTTGTACACACTTGTACAACCTTGTACACACTTGTACAACCTTGTACACACTTGTACAACCTTGTACACACTTGTACAACCTTGTACACACTTGTACAACCTTGTACACACTTGTACAGCCTTGTACACAATTGTACAACCTTGTACACACTTGTACAGCCTTGTACACAATTGTAAATCCTTGTACACACTTGTACAACCTTGTACACCCTTGTACACACTTTTACTTATCGTACACACTTGTACACCCTTGTACAAACTTGTACATCCTTGTACACACTTGTACAACCTTGTACAAACTTGTACAAACTTGTACATCCTTGTACACGATTTTACACCCTTGTACACACTTGTACAACCTTGTAAAAACTTGTACAACCTTGTACACACTTGTACACCCTTGTACACACTTGTACAAGCTTGTACACACTTGTACAAGCTTGTACACACTTGTACAAGCTTGTACACACTTGTACAAGCTTGTACACACTTGTACAAGGTTGTACACACTTGTACAACATTGTACACACTTGTACAACCTTGTACACACTTGTACAACCTTGTACACACTTGTACAACCTTGTACACACTTGTACAACCTTGTACACACTTGTACAACCTTGTACACACTTGTACAACCTTGTACACACTTGTACAACCTTGTACACACTTGTACAACCTTGTACACACTTGTACAACCTTGTACACACTTGTACAACCTTGTACACACATGTACAACCTTTTACACAATTGTACAACCTTGTACACACTTGTACAACCTTTTACACACTTGTACAACCTTGTACACAATTGTACAACCTTGTACACAATTGTACAACCTTGTACACACTTGTACAACCTTGTACACACTTGTACAACCTTGAACACACTTGTACAGCCTTGTACACAATTGTACAACCTTGTACACACTTGTTCAACCTTGTACACACTTGTACAACTGTGTACAAGGTTGTACAATTGTGTACAAGGCTGTACAAGTGTGTACAAGGTTGTACAAGTGTGTACAAGGTTGTACAAGTGTGTACAAGGATGTACAAGTTTGTACAAGGGTGTACAAGTGTGTACGATGTGTAAAAGTTTGTACAAGGGTGTACAAGGTTGTACAAGGTTGTACAATTGTGTACAAGGCTGTACAAGTGTGTACAAGGTTGTACAATTTTGTACAAGGCTGTACAAGTGTGTACAAGGTTGTACAAGTGTGTACAAGGCTGTACAATTGTGTACAAGGTTGTACAAGTGTGTACAAGGTTGTACAAGTGTGTACAAGGTTGTACAATTGTGTACAAGGCTGTACAAGTGTGTACAAGGTTGTACAAGTGTGTACAAGGTTGTACAAGTGTGTACAAGGTTGTACAAGTGTGTACAAGGTTGTACAATTGTGTGTCAGGTTGTACAAGTGTGTACAAGGTTGTACAAGTGTGTACAAGGGTGTACAATCGTGTACAAGGATGTACAAGTTTGTACAAGTTTGTACAAGTTTGTACAAGGTTGTACAAGTGTGTACAAGGATGTACAAGTTTGTACAAGGGAGTACAAGTTTGTACAAGATTGTACAAGTGTGTACTGGGTTGTACAAGTGTGTACAAGATTGTATAAGTTTGTACAAGGTTGTACAAGTGTGTACAAGGGTGTACAAGTGTGTACAAATGTGTACAAGTTTTACAAGGTTGTACAAGTGTGTACAAGGTTGTACAAGTTGTGTACAAGGTTGTACATGTGTGTACAAGGGTGTACAAGTTTTTACAAGGCTCTACAAGTTTGTACAAGGTTGTACAAGGCTGTACAAGTGTGTACAAGGTTGTACAAGGTTGTACAAGTGTGTACAAGGGTGTACAAGTTTTTACGAGGATGTACAAGTGTGTACAAGGTTGTACAAGTGTGTACAAGGCTGTACAATTGTGTACAAGGTTGTACAAGTGTGTACAAGGTTGTACAAGTGTGTACAAGGTTGTACAATTGTGTACAAGGTTGTACAAGTGTGTACAAGGCTGTACAATTGTGTACAAGGTTGTACAAGTGTGTACAAGGTTGTACAAGTGTGTACAAGGTTGTACAAGTGTGTACAAGGTTGTACAATTGTGTACAAGGCTGTACAAGTGTGTTCAAGGTTGTACAAGTGTGTACAAGGTTTTTCAAGTGTGTACAATGTTGTACAAGTGTGTACAAGGTTGTACAAATGTGTAAAAGGTTGTACAAATGTGTAAAAGGTTGTACAAGTGTGTACAAGGTTGTACAAGTGTGTACAAGGTTGTACAAGTGTGTACAAGGTTGTACAAGTGTGTACAAGGTTGTACAATTGTGTACAAGGCTGTACAAGTGTGTACAAGGTTGTACAAGTGTGTACAAGGTTGTACAAGTGTGTACAATGTTGTACAAGTGTGTACAACCTTGTACAAGTGTGTACAAGCTTGTACAAGTGTGTACAAGCTTGTACAAGTGTGTACAAGCTTGTACAAGTGTGTACAAGGGTGTACAAGTGTGTACAAGGTTGTACAAGTTTTTACAAGGTTGTACAAGTGTGTACAAGGGTGTAAAATCGTGTACAAGGATGTACAAGTTTGTACAATTTTGTACAAGGTTGTACAAGTGTGTACAAGGATGTACAAGTTTGTACAAGGGTGTACAAGTGTGTACGATAAGTAAAAGTGTGTACAAGGGTGTACAAGGTTGTACAAGTGTGTACAAGGTTTTACAATTGTGTACAAGGCTGTACAAGTGTGTACAAGGTTGTACAATTGTGTACAAGGCTGTACAAGTGTGTACAAGGTTGTACAAGTGTGTACAAGGTTGTACAAGTGTGTACAAGGTTGTACAAGTGTGTACAAGGTTGTACAAGTGTGTACAAGGTTGTACAAGTGTGTACAAGGTTGTACAAGTGTGTACAAGGTTGTACAAGTGTGTACATGGTTGTACAAGTGTGTACAAGCTTGTACAAGTGTGTACAAGGGTGTACAAGTGTGTACAAGGTTGTACAAGTTTTTACAAGGTTGTACAAGTGTGTACAAGGGTGTAAAATCGTGTACAAGGATGTACAAGTTTGTACAAGGTTGTACAAGTGTGTACAAGGATGTACAAGTTTGTACAAGGGTGTACAAGTGTGTACGATAAGTAAAAGTGTGTACAAGGGTGTACAAGGTTGTACAAGTGTGTACAAGGTTGTACAATTGTGTACAAGGCTGTACAAGTGTGTACAAGGTTGTACAATTGTGTACAAGGCTGTACAATTGTGTACAAGGCTGTACAAGTGTGTAAAAGGTTGTACAAGTGTGTACAAGGTTGTACAAGTGTGTACAAGGTTGTACAAGTGTGTACAAGGTTGTACAAGTGTGTACAAGGTTGTATAAGTGTGTACGAGGTTGTACAATTGTGTACAAGGTTGTACAAGTGTGTACAAGTATGTACAATTGTGTACAAGGCTGTACAAGTGTGTACAAGGTTGTACAAGATTGTACAAGTGTGTACAAGGGTGTACAAGTTTTTACAAGGTTGTACAAGTGTGTACAAGTGTGTACAAGGCTGTACAATTGTGTACAAGGTTGTACAAGTGTGTACAAGGTTGTACAAGTGTGTACAAGGTTGTACAATTGTGTACAAGGCTGTACAAGTGTGTACAAGGTTGTACAAGTGTGTACAAGGCTGTACAATTGTGTACAAGGTTGTACAAGTGTGTACAAGGTTGTACAAGTGTGTACAAGGTTGTACAATTGTGTACAAGACTGTACAAGTGTGTACAAAGTTGTGCAAGTGTGTACAAGGTTGTACAAGTGTGTACAAGGTTGTACAATTGTGTACAAGGTTGTACAAGTGTGTACAAGGTTGTACAAGTGTGTACAAGGGTGTACAATCGTGTACAAGGATGTACAAGTTTGTACAAGATTGTACAAGTGTGTACTGGGTTGTACAAGTGTGTACAAGATTGTATAAGTTTGTACAAGGTTGTACAAGTGTGTACAAGGGTGTACAAGTGTGTACAAATGTGTACAAGTTTGTACAGGGGTGTACAAGTTTGTACAAGGGTGTACAAGTTTTACAAGGTTGTACAAGTGTGTACAAGGTTGTACAAGTTGTGTACTGGGTTGTACAAGTGTGTACAAGATTGTATAAGTTTGTACAAGGTTGTACAAGTGTGTACAAGGGTGTACAAGTGTGTACAAATGTGTACAAGTGTGTACAGGGGTGTACAAGTTTGTACAAGGGTGTACAAGTTTTACAAGGTTGTACAAGTGTGTACAAGGTTGTACAAGTTGTGTACAAGGTTGTACATGTGTGTACAAGGGTGTACAAGTGTGTACAAGGTTGTACAAGTGTGTACAAGCTTGTACAAGTGTGTACAAGGGTGTACAAGTGTGTACAAGGTTGTACAAGTTTTTACAAGGTTGTACAAGTGTGTACAAGGGTGTAAAATCGTGTACAAGGATGTACAAGTTTGTACAAGTTTGTACAAGGTTGTACAAGTGTGTACAAGGATGTACAAGTTTGTACAAGGGTGTACAAGTGTGTACGATAAGTAAAAGTGTGTACAAGGGTGTACAAGGTTGTACAAGTGTGTACAAGGTTGTACAATTGTGTACAAGGCTGTACAAGTGTGTACAAGGTTGTACAATTGTGTACAAGGCTGTACAAGTGTGTACAAGATTGTACAAGTGTGTATAAAGTTGTACAAGTGTGTACAAGGATGTAAAAGTTTGTACAAGGGTGTACAAGTGTGTACGATGTGTAAAAGTTTGTACAAGGGTGTACAAGGTTGTACAAGTGTGTACAAGGTTGTACAATTGTGTACAAGGCTGTACAAGTGTGTACAAGGTTGTACAATTTTGTACAAGGCTGTACAAGTGTGTACAAGGTTGTACAAGTGTGTACAAGGCTGTACAATTGTGTACAAGGTTGTACAAGTGTGTACAAGGTTGTACAAGTGTGTACAAGGTTGTACAATTGTGTACAAGGCTGTACAAGTGTGTACAAGGTTGTACAAGTGTGTACAAGGTTGTACAAGTGTGTACAAGGTTGTACAAGTGTGTACAAGGTTGTACAAGTGTGTACAAGGTTGTACAATTGTGTATCAGGTTGTACAAGTGTGTACAAGGTTGTACAAGTGTGTACAAGGGTGAACAATCGTGTACAAGGATGTACAAGTTTGTACAAGTTTGTACAAGTTTGTACAAGGTTGTACAAGTGTGTACATGGATGTACAAGTTTGTACAAGGGTGCACAAGTGTGTACAAGGGTGTACAATCGTGTACAAGCTTGTACAAGTGTGTACAAGGGTGTACAGGTTTGTACAAGGTTGTACAAGGTTGTACAAGTGTGTACAAGGGTGTACAAATGTGTACAAGGATGTAAAAGTTTGTACAAGTGTGTACAAGTTTGTACAAGGTTGTACAAGTGTGTACAAGGTTTTACAATTGTGTACAAGGTTGTACAAGTTTGTACAAGGGATCACAAGTTTGTACAAGATTGTACAAGTGTGTACTGAGTTGTACAAGTGTGTACAAGATTGTATAAGTTTGTACAAGGTTGTACAAGTGTGTACAAGGGTGTACAAGTGTGTACAAATGTGTACAAGTTTTACAAGGTTGTACAAGTGTGTACAAGGTTGTACAAGTGTGTACAAGGTTGTACAAGTGTGTACAAGGTTGTACAAGTGTGTACATGGTTGTAAAAGTGTGTACAAGCTTGTACAAGTGTGTACAAGGGTGTACAAGTGTGTACAAGGTTGTACAAGTTTTTACAAGGTTGTACAAGTGTGTACAAGGGTGTAAAATCGTGTACAAGGATGTACAAGTTTGTACAAGGATGTACAAGTTTGTACAAGGTTGTACAAGTGTGTACAAGGATGTACAAGTTTGTACAAGGGTGTACAAGTGTGTACGATAAGTAAAAAGGTGTACAAGGGTGTACAAGGTTGTACAAGTGTGTACAAGGTTGTACAATTGTGTACAAGGCTGTACAAGTGTGTACAAGGTTGTACAATTGTGTACAAGGCTGTACAAGTGTGTAAAAGGTTGTACAAGTGTGTACAAGGTTGTACAAGTGTGTACAAGGTTGTACAAGTGTGTACAAGGTTGTACAAGTGTGTACAAGGTTGTACAAGTGTGTACAAGGTTGTATAAGTGTGTACGAGGTTGTACAATTGTGTACGAGGTTGTACAAGTGTGTACAAGTATGTACAATTGTGTACAAGGCTGGACAAGTGTGTACAAGGTTGTACAAGGTTGTACAAGTGTGTACAAGGGTGTACAAGTTTTTACAAGGTTATACAAGTGTGTACAAGGTTGTACAAGTGTGTACAAGGCTTTACAATTGTGTACAAGGTTGTACAAGTGTGTACAAGGTTGTACAAGTGTGTACAAGGTTGTACAATTGTGTACAAGGCTGTACAAGTGTGTACAAGGTTGTACAAGTGTGTACAAGGCTGTACAATTGTGTACAAGGTTGTACAAGTGTGTACAAGGTTGTACAAGTGTGTACAAGGTTGTACAAGTGTGTACAAGGTTGTACAATTGTGTACAAGACTGTACAAGTGTGTACAAAGTTGTGCAAGTGTGTACAAGGTTGTACAAGTGTGTACAAGGTTGTACAATTGTGTACAAGGTTGTACAAGTGTGTACAAGGTTGTACAAGTGTGTACAAGGGTGTACAATCGTGTACAAGGATGTACAAGTTTGTACAAGATTGTACAAGTGTGTACTGGGTTGTACAAGTGTGTACAAGATTGTATAAGTTTGTACAAGGTTGTACAAGTGTGTACAAGGGTGTACAAGTGTGTACAAATGTGTACAAGTGTGTACAGGGGTGTACAAGTTTGTACAAGGGTGTACAAGTTTTACAAGGTTGTACAAGTGTGTACAATGTTGTACAAGTTGTGTACTGGGTTGTACAAGTGTGTACAAGATTGTATAAGTTTGTACAAGGTTGTACAAGTGTGTACAAGGGTGTACAAGTGTGTACAAATGTGTACAAGTGTGTACAGGGGTGTACAAGTTTGTACAAGGGTGTACAAGTTTTACAAGGTTGTACAAGTGTGTACAAGGTTGTACAAGTTGTGTACAAGGTTGTACATGTGTGTACAAGGGTGTACAAGTGTGTACAAGGTTGTACAAGTGTGTACAAGCTTGTACAAGTGTGTACAAGGGTGTACAAGTGTGTACAAGGTTGTACAAGTTTTTACAAGGTTGTACAAGTGTGTACAAGGGTGTAAAATCGTGTACAAGGATGTACAAGTTTGTACAAGTTTGTACAAGGTTGTACAAGTGTGTACAAGGGTGTACAAGTGTGTACAAATGTGTACAAGTGTGTACAAGGTTGTACAAGTGTGTACAAGGATGTACAAGTTTGTACAAGGGTGTACAAGTGTGTACGATGTGTAAAAGTTTGTACAAGGGTGTACAAGGTTGTACAAGTGTGTACAATGTTGTACAATTGTGTACAAGGCTGTACAAGTGTGTACAAGGTTGTACAATTTTGTACAAGGCTGTACAAGTGTGTACAAGGTTGTACAAGTGTGTACAAGGCTGTACAATTGTGTACAAGGTTGTACAAGTGTGTACAAGGTTGTACAAGTGTGTACAAGGTTGTACAATTGTGTACAAGGCTGTACAAGTGTGTACAAGGTTGTACAAGTGTGTACAAGGTTGTACAAGTGTGTACAAGGTTGTACAAGTGTGTACAAGGTTGTACAAGTGTGTACAAGGTTGTACAATTGTGTATCAGGTTGTACAAGTGTGTACAAGGTTGTACAAGTGTGTACAAGGGTGAACAATCGTGTACAAGGATGTACAAGTTTGTACAAGTTTGTACAAGGTTGTACAAGTGTGTACATGGATGTACAAGTTTGTACAAGGGTGCACAAGTGTGTACAAGGGTGTACAATCGTGTACAAGCTTGTACAAGTGTGTACAAGGGTGTACAGGTTTGTACAAGGTTGTACAAGGTTGTACAAGTGTGTACAAGGGTGTACAAATGTGTACAAGGATGTAAAAGTTTGTACAAGTGTGTACAAGTTTGTACAAGGTTGTACAAGTGTGTACAAGGTTTTACAATTGTGTACAAGGTTGTACAAGTTTGTACAAGGGAGTACAAGTTTGTACAAGATTGTACAAGTGTGTACTGGGTTGTACAAGTGTGTACAAGATTGTATAAGTTTGTACAAGGTTGTACAAGTGTGTACAAGGGTGTACAAGTGTGTACAAATGTGTACAAGTTTTACAAGGTTGTACAAGTGTGTACAAGGTTGTACAAGTTGTGTACAAGGTTGTACATGTGTGTACAAGGGTGTACAAGTTTTTACAAGGCTCTACAAGTGTGTACAAGGTTGTACAAGGCTGTACAAATGTGTACAAGGTTGTACAAGGTTGTACAAGTGTGTACAAAGGTGTACAAGTTTTTACGAGGATGTACAAGTGTGTACAAGGTTGTACAAGTGTGTACAAGGCTGTACAATTGTGTACAAGGTTGTACAAGTGTGTACAAGGTTGTACAAGTGTGTACAAGGTTGTACAATTGTGTACAAGGCTGTACAAGTGTGTACAAGGCTGTACAATTGTGTACAAAGCTGTACAATTGTGTACAAGGTTGTACAAGTGTGTACAAGGTTGTACAATTGTGTACAAGGCTGTACAAGTGTGTACAAGGCTGTACAAGTGTGTTCAAGGTTGTACAAGTGTGTACAAGGTTGTACAAGTGTGTACAAGGTTGTACAAGTGTGTACAAGGTTGTACAAGTGTGTACAAGGTTGTACAATTGTGTACAAGGTTGTACAAGTGTGTACAAGGTTGTACAAGTGTGTACAAGGTTGTACAAGTGTGTACAAGGTTGTACAAGTGTGTACAAGGTTGTACAAGTGTGTACAAGGTTGTACAAGTGTGTACAAGGTTGTACAAGTGTGTACAAGGTTGTACAAGTGTGTACAAGCTTGTACAAGTGTGTACAAGCTTGTACAAGTGTGTACAAGCTTGTACAAGTGTGTACAAGCTTGTACAAGTGTGTACAAGCTTGTACAAGTGTGTACAAGCTTGTACAAGTGTGTACAAGGGTGTACAAGTGTGTACAAGGTTGTACAAGTTTTTACAAGGTTGTACAAGTGTGTACAAGGGTGTAAAATCGTGTACAAGGATGTACAAGTTTGTACAAGTTTGTACAAGGTTGTACAAGTGTGTATAAGGATGTACAAGTTTGTACAAGGGTGTACAAGTGTGTACGATAAGTAAAAGTGTGTACAAGGGTGTACAAGGTTGTACAAGTATGTACAAGGTTTTACAATTGTGTACAAGGCTGTACAAGTGTGTACAAGGTTGTACAATTGTGTACAAGGCTGTACAAGTGTGTACAAGGTTGTACAAGTGTGTACAAGGTTTTACAAGTGTGTACAAGGTTGTACAAGTGTGTACAAGGTTGTACAATTGTGTAAAAGGTTGTACAAGTGTGTACAAGGTTGTACAATTGTGTAAAAGGTTGTACAAGTGTGTACAAGGTTGTACAAGTGTGTACAAGGTTGTACAAGTGTGTACAAGGTTGTACAATTGTGTAAAAGGTTGTACAATTGTGTATCAGGTTGTACAAGTGTGTACAAGGTTGTACAAGTGTGTACAAGGGTGTACAAGTGTGTACAAATGTGTACAAGTGTGTACAGGGGTGTACAAGTTTGTACAAGGGTGTACAAGTTTTACAAGGTTGTACAAGTGTGTACAAGGTTGTACAAGTTGTGTACAAGGTTGTACATGTGTGTACAAGGGTGTACAAGTGTGTACAAGGTTGTACAAGTGTGTACAAGCTTGTACAAGTGTGTACAAGGGTGTACAAGTGTGTACAAGGTTGTACAAGTTTTTACAAGGTTGTACAAGTGTGTACAAGGGTGTAAAATCGTGTACAAGGATGTACAAGTTTGTACAAGTTTGTACAAGGTTGTACAAGTGTGTACAAGGATGTACAAGTTTGTACAAGGGTGTACAAGTGTGTACGATAAGTAAAAGTGTGTACAAGGGTGTACAAGGTTGTACAAGTGTGTACAAGGTTGTACAATTGTGTACAAGGCTGTACAAGTGTGTACAAGGTTGTACAATTGTGTACAAGGCTGTACAAGTGTGTACAAGATTGTACAAGTGTGTACAAAGTTGTACAAGTGTGTACAAGGATGTAAAAGTTTGTACAAGGGTGTACAAGTGTGTACGATGTGTAAAAGTTTGTACAAGGGTGTACAAGGTTGTACAATTGTGTACAAGGTTGTACAATTGTGTACAAGGCTGTACAAGTGTGTACAAGGTTGTACAATTTTGTACAAGGCTGTACAAGTTTGTACAAGGTTGTACAAGTGTGTACAAGGCTGTACAATTGTGTACAAGGTTGTACAAGTGTGTACAAGGTTGTACAAGTGTGTACAAGGTTGTACAATTGTGTACAAGGCTGTACAAGTGTGTACAAGGTTGTACAAGTGTGTACAAGGTTGTACAAGTGTGTACAAGGTTGTACAAGTGTGTACAAGGTTGTACAAGTGTGTACAAGGTTGTACAATTGTGTATCAGGTTGTACAAGTGTGTACAAGGTTGTACAAGTGTGTACAAGGGTGAACAATCGTGTACAAGGATGTACAAGTTTGTACAAGTTTGTACAAGTTTGTACAAGGTTGTACAAGTGTGTACATGGATGTACAAGTTTGTACAAGGGTGCACAAGTGTGTACAAGGGTGTACAATCGTGTACAAGCTTGTACAAGTGTGTACAAGGGTGTACAGGTTTGTACAAGGTTGTACAAGGTTGTACAAGTGTGTACAAGGGTGTACAAATGTGTACAAGGATGTAAAAGTTTGTACAAGTGTGTACAAGTTTGTACAAGGTTGTACAAGTGTGTACAAGGTTTTACAATTGTGTACAAGGTTGTACAAGTTTGTACAAGGGATCACAAGTTTGTACAAGATTGTACAAGTGTGTACTGGGTTGTACAAGTGTGTACAAGATTGTATAAGTTTGTACAAGGTTGTACAAGTGTGTACAAGGGTGTACAAGTGTGTACAAATGTGTACAAGTTTTACAAGGTTGTACAAGTGTGTACAAGGTTGTACAAGTGTGTACAAGGTTGTACAAGTGTGTACAAGGTTGTACAAGTGTGTACATGGTTGTAAAAGTGTGTACAAGCTTGTACAAGTGTGTACAAGGGTGTACAAGTGTGTACAAGGTTGTACAAGTTTTTACAAGGTTGTACAAGTGTGTACAAGGGTGTAAAATCGTGTACAAGGATGTACAAGTTTGTACAAGGATGTACAAGTTTGTACAAGGTTGTACAAGTGTGTACAAGGTTTTACAATTGTGTACAAGGTTGTACAAGTTTGTACAAGGGATCACAAGTTTGTACAAGATTGTACAAGTGTGTACTGAGTTGTACAAGTGTGTACAAGATTGTATAAGTTTGTACAAGGTTGTACAAGTGTGTACAAGGGTGTACAAGTGTGTACAAATGTGTACAAGTTTTACAAGGTTGTACAAGTGTGTACAAGGTTGTACAAGTGTGTACAAGGTTGTACAAGTGTGTACAAGGTTGTACAAGTGTGTACATGGTTGTAAAAGTGTGTACAAGCTTGTACAAGTGTGTACAAGGGTGTACAAGTGTGTACAAGGTTGTACAAGTTTTTACAAGGTTGTACAAGTGTGTACAAGGGTGTAAAATCGTGTACAAGGATGTACAAGTTTGTACAAGGATGTACAAGTTTGTACAAGGTTGTACAAGTGTGTACAAGGATGTACAAGTTTGTACAAGGGTGTACAAGTGTGTACGATAAGTAAAAAGGTGTACAAGGGTGTACAAGGTTGTACAAGTGTGTACAAGGTTGTACAATTGTGTACAAGGCTGTACAAGTGTGTACAAGGTTGTACAATTGTGTACAAGGCTGTACAAGTGTGTAAAAGGTTGTACAAGTGTGTACAAGGTTGTACAAGTGTGTACAAGGTTGTACAAGTGTGTACAAGGTTGTACAAGTGTGTACAAGGTTGTACAAGTGTGTACAAGGTTGTATAAGTGTGTACGAGGTTGTACAATTGTGTACGAGGTTGTACAAGTGTGTACAAGTATGTACAATTGTGTACAAGGCTGTACAAGTGTGTACAAGGTTGTACAAGGTTGTACAAGTGTGTACAAGGGTGTACAAGTTTTTACAAGGTTATACAAGTGTGTACAAGGTTGTACAAGTGTGTACAAGGCTTTACAATTGTGTACAAGGTTGTACAAGTGTGTACAAGGTTGTACAAGTGTGTACAAGGTTGTACAATTGTGTACAAGGCTGTACAAGTGTGTACAAGGTTGTACAAGTGTGTACAAGGCTGTACAATTGTGTACAAGGTTGTACAAGTGTGTACAAGGTTGTACAAGTGTGTACAAGGTTGTACAAGTGTGTACAAGGTTGTACAATTGTGTACAAGACTGTACAAGTGTGTACAAAGTTGTGCAAGTGTGTACAAGGTTGTACAAGTGTGTACAAGGTTGTACAATTGTGTACAAGGTTGTACAAGTGTGTACAAGGTTGTACAAGTGTGTACAAGGGTGTACAATCGTGTACAAGGATGTACAAGTTTGTACAAGATTGTACAAGTGTGTACTGGGTTGTACAAGTGTGTACAAGATTGTATAAGTTTGTACAAGGTTGTACAAGTGTGTACAAGGGTGTACAAGTGTGTACAAATGTGTACAAGTGTGTACAGGGGTGTACAAGTTTGTACAAGGGTGTACAAGTTTTACAAGGTTGTACAAGTGTGTACAAGGTTGTACAAGTTGTGTACTGGGTTGTACAAGTGTGTACAAGATTGTATAAGTTTGTACAAGGTTGTACAAGTGTGTACAAGGGTGTACAAGTGTGTACAAATGTGTACAAGTGTGTACAGGGGTGTACAAGTTTGTACAAGGGTGTACAAGTTTTACAAGGTTGTACAAGTGTGTACAAGGTTGTACAAGTTGTGTACAAGGTTGTACATGTGTGTACAAGGGTGTACAAGTGTGTACAAGGTTGTACAAGTGTGTACAAGCTTGTACAAGTGTGTACAAGGGTGTACAAGTGTGTACAAGGTTGTACAAGTTTTTACAAGGTTGTACAAGTGTGTACAAGGGTGTAAAATCGTGTACAAGGATGTACAAGTTTGTACAAGTTTGTACAAGGTTGTACAATTGTGTACAAGGCTGTACAAGTGTGTACAAGATTGTACAAGTGTGTACAAGGTTGTACAAGTGTGTACAAGGATGTACAAGTTTGTACAAGGGTGTACAAGTGTGTACGATGTGTAAAAGTTTGTACAAGGGTGTACAAGGTTGTACAAGTGTGTACAAGGTTGTACAATTGTGTACAAGGCTGTACAAGTGTGTACAAGGTTGTACAATTTTGTACAAGGCTGTACAAGTGTGTACAAGGTTGTACAAGTGTGTACAAGGCTGTACAATTGTGTACAAGGTTGTACAAGTGTGTACAAGGTTGTACAAGTGTGTACAAGGTTGTACAATTGTGTACAAGGCTGTACAAGTGTGTACAAGGTTGTACAAGTGTGTACAAGGTTGTACAAGTGTGTACAAGGTTGTACAAGTGTGTACAAGGTTGTACAAGTGTGTACAAGGTTGTACAATTGTGTATCAGGTTGTACAAGTGTGTACAAGGTTGTACAAGTGTGTACAAGGGTGAACAATCGTGTACAAGGATGTACAAGTTTGTACAAGTTTGTACAAGGTTGTACAAGTGTGTACATGGATGTACAAGTTTGTACAAGGGTGCACAAGTGTGTACAAGGGTGTACAATCGTGTACAAGCTTGTACAAGTGTGTACAAGGGTGTACAGGTTTGTACAAGGTTGTACAAGGTTGTACAAGTGTGTACAAGGGTGTACAAATGTGTACAAGGATGTAAAAGTTTGTACAAGTGTGTACAAGTTTGTACAAGGTTGTACAAGTGTGTACAAGGTTTTACAATTGTGTACAAGGTTGTACAAGTTTGTACAAGGGAGTACAAGTTTGTACAAGATTGTACAAGTGTGTACTGGGTTGTACAAGTGTGTACAAGATTGTATAAGTTTGTACAAGGTTGTACAAGTGTGTACAAGGGTGTACAAGTGTGTACAAATGTGTACAAGTTTTACAAGGTTGTACAAGTGTGTACAAGGTTGTACAAGTTGTGTACAAGGTTGTACATGTGTGTACAAGGGTGTACAAGTTTTTACAAGGCTCTACAAGTGTGTACAAGGTTGTACAAGGCTGTACAAATGTGTACAAGGTTGTACAAGGTTGTACAAGTGTGTACAAAGGTGTACAAGTTTTTACGAGGATGTACAAGTGTGTACAAGGTTGTACAAGTGTGTACAAGGCTGTACAATTGTGTACAAGGTTGTACAAGTGTGTACAAGGTTGTACAAGTGTGTACAAGGTTGTACAATTGTGTACAAGGCTGTACAAGTGTGTACAAGGCTGTACAATTGTGTACAAAGCTGTACAATTGTGTACAAGGTTGTACAAGTGTGTACAAGGTTGTACAATTGTGTACAAGGCTGTACAAGTGTGTACAAGGCTGTACAAGTGTGTTCAAGGTTGTACAAGTGTGTACAAGGTTGTACAAGTGTGTACAAGGTTGTACAAGTGTGTACAAGGTTGTACAAGTGTGTACAAGGTTGTACAATTGTGTACAAGGTTGTACAAGTGTGTACAAGGTTGTACAAGTGTGTACAAGGTTGTACAAGTGTGTACAAGGTTGTACAAGTGTGTACAAGGTTGTACAAGTGTGTACAAGGTTGTACAAGTGTGTACAAGGTTGTACAAGTGTGTACAAGGTTGTACAAGTGTGTACAAGCTTGTACAAGTGTGTACAAGCTTGTACAAGTGTGTACAAGCTTGTACAAGTGTGTACAAGCTTGTACAAGTGTGTACAAGCTTGTACAAGTGTGTACAAGCTTGTACAAGTGTGTACAAGGGTGTACAAGTGTGTACAAGGTTGTACAAGTTTTTACAAGGTTGTACAAGTGTGTACAAGGGTGTAAAATCGTGTACAAGGATGTACAAGTTTGTACAAGTTTGTACAAGGTTGTACAAGTGTGTATAAGGATGTACAAGTTTGTACAAGGGTGTACAAGTGTGTACGATAAGTAAAAGTGTGTACAAGGGTGTACAAGGTTGTACAAGTATGTACAAGGTTTTACAATTGTGTACAAGGCTGTACAAGTGTGTACAAGGTTGTACAATTGTGTACAAGGCTGTACAAGTGTGTACAAGGTTGTACAAGTGTGTACAAGGTTTTACAAGTGTGTACAAGGTTGTACAAGTGTGTACAAGGTTGTACAATTGTGTAAAAGGTTGTACAAGTGTGTACAAGGTTGTACAATTGTGTAAAAGGTTGTACAAGTGTGTACAAGGTTGTACAAGTGTGTACAAGGTTGTACAAGTGTGTACAAGGTTGTACAATTGTGTAAAAGGTTGTACAATTGTGTATCAGGTTGTACAAGTGTGTACAAGGTTGTACAAGTGTGTACAAGGGTGTACAAGTGTGTACAAATGTGTACAAGTGTGTACAGGGGTGTACAAGTTTGTACAAGGGTGTACAAGTTTTACAAGGTTGTACAAGTGTGTACAAGGTTGTACAAGTTGTGTACAAGGTTGTACATGTGTGTACAAGGGTGTACAAGTGTGTACAAGGTTGTACAAGTGTGTACAAGCTTGTACAAGTGTGTACAAGGGTGTACAAGTGTGTACAAGGTTGTACAAGTTTTTACAAGGTTGTACAAGTGTGTACAAGGGTGTAAAATCGTGTACAAGGATGTACAAGTTTGTACAAGTTTGTACAAGGTTGTACAAGTGTGTACAAGGATGTACAAGTTTGTACAAGGGTGTACAAGTGTGTACGATAAGTAAAAGTGTGTACAAGGGTGTACAAGGTTGTACAAGTGTGTACAAGGTTGTACAATTGTGTACAAGGCTGTACAAGTGTGTACAAGGTTGTACAATTGTGTACAAGGCTGTACAAGTGTGTACAAGATTGTACAAGTGTGTACAAAGTTGTACAAGTGTGTACAAGGATGTAAAAGTTTGTACAAGGGTGTACAAGTGTGTACGATGTGTAAAAGTTTGTACAAGGGTGTACAAGGTTGTACAATTGTGTACAAGGTTGTACAATTGTGTACAAGGCTGTACAAGTGTGTACAAGGTTGTACAATTTTGTACAAGGCTGTACAAGTTTGTACAAGGTTGTACAAGTGTGTACAAGGCTGTACAATTGTGTACAAGGTTGTACAAGTGTGTACAAGGTTGTACAAGTGTGTACAAGGTTGTACAATTGTGTACAAGGCTGTACAAGTGTGTACAAGGTTGTACAAGTGTGTACAAGGTTGTACAAGTGTGTACAAGGTTGTACAAGTGTGTACAAGGTTGTACAAGTGTGTATCAGGTTGTACAAGTGTGTACAAGGTTGTACAAGTGTGTACAAGGGTGAACAATCGTGTACAAGGATGTACAAGTTTGTACAAGTTTGTACAAGTTTGTACAAGGTTGTACAAGTGTGTACATGGATGTACAAGTTTGTACAAGGGTGCACAAGTGTGTACAAGGGTGTACAATCGTGTACAAGCTTGTACAAGTGTGTACAAGGGTGTACAGGTTTGTACAAGGTTGTACAAGGTTGTACAAGTGTGTACAAGGGTGTACAAATGTGTACAAGGATGTAAAAGTTTGTACAAGTGTGTACAAGTTTGTACAAGGTTGTACAAGTGTGTACAAGGTTTTACAATTGTGTACAAGGTTGTACAAGTTTGTACAAGGGATCACAAGTTTGTACAAGATTGTACAAGTGTGTACTGGGTTGTACAAGTGTGTACAAGATTGTATAAGTTTGTACAAGGTTGTACAAGTGTGTACAAGGGTGTACAAGTGTGTACAAATGTGTACAAGTTTTACAAGGTTGTACAAGTGTGTACAAGGTTGTACAAGTGTGTACAAGGTTGTACAAGTGTGTACAAGGTTGTACAAGTGTGTACATGGTTGTAAAAGTGTGTACAAGCTTGTACAAGTGTGTACAAGGGTGTACAAGTGTGTACAAGGTTGTACAAGTTTTTACAAGGTTGTACAAGTGTGTACAAGGGTGTAAAATCGTGTACAAGGATGTACAAGTTTGTACAAGGATGTACAAGTTTGTACAAGGTTGTACAAGTGTGTACAAGGATGTACAAGTTTGTACAAGGGTGTACAAGTGTGTACGATAAGTAAAAGTGTGTACAAGGGTGTACAAGGTTGTACAAGTGTGTACAAGGTTGTACAATTGTGTACAAGGCTGTACAAGTGTGTACAAGGTTGTACAATTGTGTACAAGGCTGTACAAGTGTGTAAAAGGTTGTACAAGTGTGTACAAGGTTGTACAAGTGTGTACAAGGTTGTACAAGTGTGTACAAGGTTGTACAAGTGTGTACAAGGTTGTACAAGTGTGTACAAGGTTGTATAAGTGTGTACGAGGTTGTACAATTGTGTACGAGGTTGTACAAGTGTGTACAAGTATGTACAATTGTGTACAAGGCTGTACAAGTGTGTACAAGGTTGTACAAGGTTGTACAAGTGTGTACAAGGGTGTACAAGTTTTTACAAGGTTATACAAGTGTGTACAAGGTTGTACAAGTGTGTACAAGGCTTTACAATTGTGTACAAGGTTGTACAAGTGTGTACAAGGTTGTACAAGTGTGTACAAGGTTGTACAATTGTGTACAAGGCTGTACAAGTGTGTACAAGGTTGTACAAGTGTGTACAAGGCTGTACAATTGTGTACAAGGTTGTACAAGTGTGTACAAGGTTGTACAAGTGTGTACAAGGTTGTACAAGTGTGTACAAGGTTGTACAATTGTGTACAAGACTGTACAAGTGTGTACAAAGTTGTGCAAGTGTGTACAAGGTTGTACAAGTGTGTACAAGGTTGTACAATTGTGTACAAGGTTGTACAAGTGTGTACAAGGTTGTACAAGTGTGTACAAGGGTGTACAATCGTGTACAAGGATGTACAAGTTTGTACAAGATTGTACAAGTGTGTACTGGGTTGTACAAGTGTGTACAAGATTGTATAAGTTTGTACAAGGTTGTACAAGTGTGTACAAGGGTGTACAAGTGTGTACAAATGTGTACAAGTGTGTACAGGGGTGTACAAGTTTGTACAAGGGTGTACAAGTTTTACAAGGTTGTACAAGTGTGTACAAGGTTGTACAAGTTGTGTACTGGGTTGTACAAGTGTGTACAAGATTGTATAAGTTTGTACAAGGTTGTACAAATGTGTACAAGGGTGTACAAGTGTGTACAAATGTGTACAAGTGTGTACAGGGGTGTACAAGTTTGTACAAGGGTGTACAAGTTTTACAAGGTTGTACAAGTGTGTACAAGGTTGTACAAGTTGTGTACAAGGTTGTACATGTGTGTACAAGGGTGTACAAGTGTGTACAAGGTTGTACAAGTGTGTACAAGCTTGTACAAGTGTGTACAAGGGTGTACAAGTGTGTACAAGGTTGTACAAGTTTTTACAAGGTTGTACAAGTGTGTACAAGGGTGTAAAATCGTGTACAAGGATGTACAAGTTTGTACAAGTTTGTACAAGGTTGTACAAGTGTGTACAAGGATGTACAAGTTTGTACAAGGGTGTACAAGTGTGTACGATAAGTAAAAGTGTGTACAAGGGTGTACAAGGTTGTACAAGTGTGTACAAGGTTGTACAATTGTGTACAAGGCTGTACAAGTGTGTACAAGGTTGTACAATTGTGTACAAGGCTGTACAAGTGTGTACAAGATTGTACAAGTGTGTACAAGGTTGTACAAGTGTGTACAAGGATGTACAAGTTTGTACAAGGGTGTACAAGTGTGTACGATGTGTAAAAGTTTGTACAAGGGTGTACAAGGTTGTACAAGTGTGTACAAGGTTGTACAATTGTGTACAAGGCTGTACAAGTGTGTACAAGGTTGTACAATTTTGTACAAGGCTGTACAAGTGTGTACAAGGTTGTACAAGTGTGTACAAGGCTGTACAATTGTGTACAAGGTTGTACAAGTGTGTACAAGGTTGTACAAGTGTGTACAAGGTTGTACAATTGTGTACAAGGCTGTACAAGTGTGTACAAGGTTGTACAAGTGTGTACAAGGTTGTACAAGTGTGTACAAGGTTGTACAAGTGTGTACAAGGTTGTACAAGTGTGTACAAGGTTGTACAATTGTGTATCAGGTTGTACAAGTGTGTACAAGGTTGTACAAGTGTGTACAAGGGTGAACAATCGTGTACAAGGATGTACAAGTTTGTACAAGTTTGTACAAGTTTGTACAAGGTTGTACAAGTGTGTACATGGATGTACAAGTTTGTACAAGGGTGCACAAGTGTGTACAAGGGTGTACAATCGTGTACAAGCTTGTACAAGTGTGTACAAGGGTGTACAGGTTTGTACAAGGTTGTACAAGGTTGTACAAGTGTGTACAAGGGTGTACAAATGTGTACAAGGATGTAAAAGTTTGTACAAGTGTGTACAAGTTTGTACAAGGTTGTACCAGTGTGTACAAGGTTTTACAATTGTGTACAAGGTTGTACAAGTTTGTACAAGGGAGTACAAGTTTGTACAAGATTGTACAAGTGTGTACTGGGTTGTACAAGTGTGTACAAGATTGTATAAGTTTGTACAAGGTTGTACAAGTGTGTACAAGGGTGTACAAGTGTGTACAAATGTGTACAAGTTTTACAAGGTTGTACAAGTGTGTACAAGGTTGTACAAGTTGTGTACAAGGTTGTACATGTGTGTACAAGGGTGTACAAGTTTTTACAAGGCTCTACAAGTGTGTACAAGGTTGTACAAGGCTGTACAAATGTGTACAAGGTTGTACAAGGTTGTACAAGTGTGTACAAAGGTGTACAAGTTTTTACGAGGATGTACAAGTGTGTACAAGGTTGTACAAGTGTGTACAAGGCTGTACAATTGTGTACAAGGTTGTACAAGTGTGTACAAGGTTGTACAAGTGTGTACAAGGTTGTACAATTGTGTACAAGGCTGTACAAGTGTGTACAAGGCTGTACAATTGTGTACAAAGCTGTACAATTGTGTACAAGGTTGTACAAGTGTGTACAAGGTTGTACAATTGTGTACAAGGCTGTACAAGTGTGTACAAGGCTGTACAAGTGTGTTCAAGGTTGTACAAGTGTGTACAAGGTTGTACAAGTGTGTACAAGGTTGTACAAGTGTGTACAAGGTTGTACAATTGTGTACAAGGTTGTACAAGTGTGTACAAGGTTGTACAAGTGTGTACAAGGTTGTACAAGTGTGTACAAGGTTGTACAAGTGTGTACAAGGTTGTACAAGTGTGTACAAGGTTGTACAAGTGTGTACAAGGTTGTACAAGTGTGTACAAGGTTGTACAAGTGTGTACAAGCTTGTACAAGTGTGTACAAGCTTGTACAAGTGTGTACAAGCTTGTACAAGCTTGTACAAGTGTGTACAAGCTTGTACAAGTGTGTACAAGCTTGTACAAGCTTGTACAAGTGTGTACAAGCTTGTACAAGTGTGTACAAGGGTGTACAAGTGTGTACAAGGTTGTACAAGTTTTTACAAGGTTGTACAAGTGTGTACAAGGGTGTAAAATCGTGTACAAGGATGTACAAGTTTGTACAAGTTTGTACAAGGTTGTACAAGTGTGTATAAGGATGTACAAGTTTGTACAAGGGTGTACAAGTGTGTACGATAAGTAAAAGTGTGTACAAGGGTGTACAAGGTTGTACAAGTGTGTACAAGGTTTTACAATTGTGTACAAGGCTGTACAAGTGTGTACAAGGTTGTACAATTGTGTACAAGGCTGTACAAGTGTGTACAAGGTTGTACAAGTGTGTACAAGGTTGTACAAGTGTGTACAAGGTTGTACAAGTGTGTACAAGGTTGTACAATTGTGTAAAAGGTTGTACAAGTGTGTACAAGGTTGTACAAGTGTGTACAAGGTTGTACAAGTGTGTACAAGGTTGTACAAGTGTGTACAAGGTTGTACAAGTGTGTACAAGGTTGTACAATTGTGTAAAAGGTTGTACAAGTGTGTACAAGGTTGTACAAGTGTGTACAAGGTTGTACAAGTGTGTACAAGGTTGTACAAGTTTGTACAAGGGTGCACAAGTGTGTACAAGGGTGTACAATCGTGTACAAGCTTGTACAAGTGTGTACAAGGGTGTACAGGTTTGTACAAGGTTGTACAAGGTTGTACAAGTGTGTACAAGGGTGTACAAATGTGTACAAGGATGTAAAAGTTTGTACAAGTGTGTACAAGTTTGTACAAGGTTGTACAAGTGTGTACAAGGTTTTACAATTGTGTACAAGGTTGTACAAGTTTGTACAAGGGATCACAAGTTTGTACAAGATTGTACAAGTGTGTACTGGGTTGTACAAGTGTGTACAAGATTGTATAAGTTTGTACAAGGTTGTACAAGTGTGTACAAGGTTGTACAAGTGTGTACAAGGTTGTACAATTGTGTATCAGGTTGTACAAGTGTGTACAAGGTTGTACAAGTGTGTACAAGGGTGAACAATCGTGTACAAGGATGTACAAGTTTGTACAAGTTTGTACAAGTTTGTACAAGGTTGTACAAGTGTGTACATGGATGTACAAGTTTGTACAAGGGTGCACAAGTGTGTACAAGGGTGTACAATCGTGTACAAGCTTGTACAAGTGTGTACAAGGGTGTACAGGTTTGTACAAGGTTGTACAAGGTTGTACAAGTGTGTACAAGGGTGTACAAATGTGTACAAGGATGTAAAAGTTTGTACAAGTGTGTACAAGTTTGTACAAGGTTGTACCAGTGTGTACAAGGTTTTACAATTGTGTACAAGGTTGTACAAGTTTGTACAAGGGAGTACAAGTTTGTACAAGATTGTACAAGTGTGTACTGGGTTGTACAAGTGTGTACAAGATTGTATAAGTTTGTACAAGGTTGTACAAGTGTGTACAAGGGTGTACAAGTGTGTACAAATGTGTACAAGTTTTACAAGGTTGTACAAGTGTGTACAAGGTTGTACAAGTTGTGTACAAGGTTGTACATGTGTGTACAAGGGTGTACAAGTTTTTACAAGGCTCTACAAGTGTGTACAAGGTTGTACAAGGCTGTACAAATGTGTACAAGGTTGTACAAGGTTGTACAAGTGTGTACAAAGGTGTACAAGTTTTTACGAGGATGTACAAGTGTGTACAAGGTTGTACAAGTGTGTACAAGGCTGTACAATTGTGTACAAGGTTGTACAAGTGTGTACAAGGTTGTACAAGTGTGTACAAGGTTGTACAATTGTGTACAAGGCTGTACAAGTGTGTACAAGGCTGTACAATTGTGTACAAAGCTGTACAATTGTGTACAAGGTTGTACAAGTGTGTACAAGGTTGTACAATTGTGTACAAGGCTGTACAAGTGTGTACAAGGCTGTACAAGTGTGTTCAAGGTTGTACAAGTGTGTACAAGGTTGTACAAGTGTGTACAAGGTTGTACAAGTGTGTACAAGGTTGTACAAGTGTGTACAAGCTTGTACAAGTGTGTACAAGCTTGTACAAGCTTGTACAAGTGTGTACAAGCTTGTACAAGTGTGTACAAGGGTGTACAAGTGTGTACAAGGTTGTACAAGTTTTTACAAGGTTGTACAAGTGTGTACAAGGTTGTACAAGTGTGTACAAGCTTGTACAAGTGTGTACAAGCTTGTACAAGTGTGTACAAGCTTGTACAAGCTTGTACAAGTGTGTACAAGCTTGTACAAGTGTGTACAAGGGTGTACAAGTGTGTACAAGGTTGTACAAGTTTTTACAAGGTTGTACAAGTGTGTACAAGGGTGTAAAATCGTGTACAAGGATGTACAAGTTTGTACAAGTTTGTACAAGGTTGTACAAGTGTGTATAAGGATGTACAAGTTTGTACAAGGGTGTACAAGTGTGTACGATAAGTAAAAGTGTGTACAAGGGTGTACAAGGTTGTACAAGTGTGTACAAGGTTTTACAATTGTGTACAAGGCTGTACAAGTGTGTACAAGGTTGTACAATTGTGTACAAGGCTGTACAAGTGTGTACAAGGTTGTACAAGTGTGTACAAGGTTGTACAAGTGTGTACAAGGTTGTACAAGTGTGTACAAGGTTGTACAATTGTGTAAAAGGTTGTACAAGTGTGTACAAGGTTGTACAAGTGTGTACAAGGTTGTACAAGTGTGTACAAGGTTGTACAAGTGTGTACAAGGTTGTACAAGTGTGTACAAGGTTGTACAATTGTGTAAAAGGTTGTACAAGTGTGTACAAGGTTGTACAAGTGTGTACAAGGTTGTACAAGTGTGTACAAGGTTGTACAAGTTTGTACAAGGGTGCACAAGTGTGTACAAGGGTGTACAATCGTGTACAAGCTTGTACAAGTGTGTACAAGGGTGTACAGGTTTGTACAAGGTTGTACAAGGTTGTACAAGTGTGTACAAGGGTGTACAAATGTGTACAAGGATGTAAAAGTTTGTACAAGTGTGTACAAGTTTGTACAAGGTTGTACAAGTGTGTACAAGGTTTTACAATTGTGTACAAGGTTGTACAAGTTTGTACAAGGGATCACAAGTTTGTACAAGATTGTACAAGTGTGTACTGGGTTGTACAAGTGTGTACAAGATTGTATAAGTTTGTACAAGGTTGTACAAGTGTGTACAAGGGTGTACAAGTGTGTACAAATGTGTACAAGTTTTACAAGGTTGTACAAGTGTGTACAAGGTTGTACAAGTGTGTACAAGGTTGTACAAGTGTGTACAAGGTTGTACAAGTGTGTACATGGTTGTAAAAGTGTGTACAAGCTTGTACAAGTGTGTACAAGGGTGTACAAGTGTGTACAAGGTTGTACAAGTTTTTACAAGGTTGTACAAGTGTGTACAAGGGTGTAAAATCGTGTACAAGGATGTACAAGTTTGTACAAGGATGTACAAGGTTGTACAAGGTTGTACAAGTGTGTACAGGGATGTACAAGTTTGTACAAGGGTGTACAAGTGTGTACGATAAGTAAAAGTGTGTACAAGGGTGTACAAGGTTGTACAAGTGTGTACAAGGTTGTACAATTGTGTACAAGGCTGTACAAGTGTGTACAAGGTTGTACAATTGTGTACAAGGCTGTACAAGTGTGTAAAAGGTTGTACAAGTGTGTACAAGGTTGTACAAGTGTGTACAAGGTTGTACAAGTGTGTACAAGGTTGTACAAGTGTGTACAAGGTTGTACAAGTGTGTACAAGGTTGTATAAGTGTGTACGAGGTTGTACAATTGTGTACGAGGTTGTACAAGTGTGTACAAGTATGTACAATTGTGTACAAGGCTGTACAAGTGTGTACAAGGTTGTACAAGGTTGTACAAGGTTGTACAAGTGTGTACAAGGGTGTACAAGTTTTTACAAGGTTATACAAGTGTGTACAAGGTTGTACAAGTGTGTACAAGGCTTTACAATTGTGTACAAGGTTGTACAAGTGTGTACAAGGTTGTACAAGTGTGTACAAGGTTGTACAATTGTGTACAAGGCTGTACAAGTGTGTACAAGGTTGTACAAGTGTGTACAAGGCTGTACAATTGTGTACAAGGTTGTACAAGTGTGTACAAGGTTGTACAAGTGTGTACAAGGTTGTACAAGTGTGTACAAGGTTGTACAATTGTGTACAAGACTGTACAAGTGTGTACAAAGTTGTGCAAGTGTGTACAAGGTTGTACAAGTGTGTACAAGGTTGTACAATTGTGTACAAGGTTGTACAAGTGTGTACAAGGTTGTACAAGTGTGTACAAGGGTGTACAATCGTGTACAAGGATGTACAAGTTTGTACAAGATTGTACAAGTGTGTACTGGGTTGTACAAGTGTGTACAAGATTGTATAAGTTTGTACAAGGTTGTACAAGTGTGTACAAGGGTGTACAAGTGTGTACAAATGTGTACAAGTGTGTACAGGGGTGTACAAGTTTGTACAAGGGTGTACAAGTTTTACAAGGTTGTACAAGTGTGTACAAGGTTGTACAAGTTGTGTACTGGGTTGTACAAGTGTGTACAAGATTGTATAAGTTTGTACAAGGTTGTACAAGTGTGTACAAGGGTGTACAAGTGTGTACAAATGTGTACAAGTGTGTACAGGGGTGTACAAGTTTGTACAAGGGTGTACAAGTTTTACAAGGTTGTACAAGTGTGTACAAGGTTGTACAAGTTGTGTACAAGGTTGTACATGTGTGTACAAGGGTGTACAAGTGTGTACAAGGTTGTACAAGTGTGTACAAGCTTGTACAAGTGTGTACAAGGGTGTACAAGTGTGTACAAGGTTGTACAAGTTTTTACAAGGTTGTACAAGTGTGTACAAGGGTGTAAAATCGTGTACAAGGATGTACAAGTTTGTACAAGTTTGTACAAGGTTGTACAAGTGTGTACAAGGATGTACAAGTTTGTACAAGGGTGTACAAGTGTGTACGATAAGTAAAAGTGTGTACAAGGGTGTACAAGGTTGTACAAGTGTGTACAAGGTTGTACAATTGTGTACAAGGCTGTACAAGTGTGTACAAGGTTGTACAATTGTGTACAAGGCTGTACAAGTGTGTACAAGATTGTACAAGTGTGTACAAGGTTGTACAAGTGTGTACAAGGATGTACAAGTTTGTACAAGGGTGTACAAGTGTGTACGATGTGTAAAAGTTTGTACAAGGGTGTACAAGGTTGTACAAGTGTGTACAAGGTTGTACAATTGTGTACAAGGCTGTACAAGTGTGTACAAGGTTGTACAATTTTGTACAAGGCTGTACAAGTGTGTACAAGGTTGTACAAGTGTGTACAAGGCTGTACAATTGTGTACAAGGTTGTACAAGTGTGTACAAGGTTGTACAAGTGTGTACAAGGTTGTACAATTGTGTACAAGGCTGTACAAGTGTGTACAAGGTTGTACAAGTGTGTACAAGGTTGTACAAGTGTGTACAAGGTTGTACAAGTGTGTACAAGGTTGTACAATTGTGTATCAGGTTGTACAAGTGTGTACAAGGTTGTACAAGTGTGTACAAGGGTGAACAATCGTGTACAAGGATGTACAAGTTTGTACAAGTTTGTACAAGTTTGTACAAGGTTGTACAAGTGTGTACATGGATGTACAAGTTTGTACAAGGGTGCACAAGTGTGTACAAGGGTGTACAATCGTGTACAAGCTTGTACAAGTGTGTACAAGGGTGTACAGGTTTGTACAAGGTTGTACAAGGTTGTACAAGTTTGTACAAGGGTGTACAAATGTGTACAAGGATGTAAAAGTTTGTACAAGTGTGTACAAGTTTGTACAAGGTTGTACAAGTGTGTACAAGGTTTTACAATTGTGTACAAGGTTGTACAAGTTTGTACAAGGGAGTACAAGTTTGTACAAGATTGTACAAGTGTGTACTGGGTTGTACAAGTGTGTACAAGATTGTATAAGTTTGTACAAGGTTGTACAAGTGTGTACAAGGGTGTACAAGTGTGTACAAATGTGTACAAGTTTTACAAGGTTGTACAAGTGTGTACAAGGTTGTACAAGTTGTGTACAAGGTTGTACATGTGTGTACAAGGGTGTACAAGTTTTTACAAGGCTCTACAAGTGTGTACAAGGTTGTACAAGGCTGTACAAATGTGTACAAGGTTGTACAAGGTTGTACAAGTGTGTACAAAGGTGTACAAGTTTTTACGAGGATGTACAAGTGTGTACAAGGTTGTACAAGTGTGTACAAGGCTGTACAATTGTGTACAAGGTTGTACAAGTGTGTACAAGGTTGTACAAGTGTGTACAAGGTTGTACAATTGTGTACAAGGCTGTACAAGTGTGTACAAGGCTGTACAATTGTGTACAAAGCTGTACAATTGTGTACAAGGTTATACAAGTGTGTACAAGGTTGTACAATTGTGTACAAGGCTGTACAAGTGTGTACAAGGCTGTACAAGTGTGTTCAAGGTTGTACAAGTGTGTACAAGGTTGTACAAGTGTGTACAAGGTTGTACAAGTGTGTACAAGGTTGTACAAGTGTGTACAAGGTTGTACAATTGTGTACAAGGTTGTACAAGTGTGTACAAGGTTGTACAAGTGTGTACAAGGTTGTTCAAGTGTGTACAAGGTTGTACAAGTGTGTACAAGGTTGTACAAGTGTGTACAAGGTTGTACAAGTGTGTACAAGGTTGTACAAGTGTGTACAAGGTTGTACAAGTGTGTACAAGCTTGTACAAGTGTGTACAAGCTTGTACAAGTGTGTACAAGCTTGTACAAGTGTGTACAAGCTTGTACAAGCTTGTACAAGTGTGTACAAGCTTGTACAAGTGTGTACAAGCTTGTACAAGTGTGTACAAGCTTGTACAAGTGTGTACAAGGGTGTACAAGTGTGTACAAGGTTGTACAAGTTTTTACAAGGTTGTACAAGTGTGTACAAGGGTGTAAAATCGTGTACAAGGATGTACAAGTTTGTACAAGTTTGTACAAGGTTGTACAAGTGTGTATAAGGATGTACAAGTTTGTACAAGGGTGTACAAGTGTGTACGATAAGTAAAAGTGTGTACAAGTGTGTACAAGGTTGTACAAGTGTGTACAAGGTTTTACAATTGTGTACAAGGCTGTACAAGTGTGTACAAGGTTGTACAATTGTGTACAAGGCTGTACAAGTGTGTACAAGGTTGTACAAGTGTGTACAAGGTTGTACAAGTGTGTACAAGGTTGTACAAGTGTGTACAAGGTTGTACAATTGTGTAAAAGGTTGTACAAGTGTGTACAAGGTTGTACAAGTGTGTACAAGGTTGTACAAGTGTGTACAAGGTTGTACAAGTGTGTACAAGGTTGTACAAGTGTGTACAAGGTTGTACAAGTGTGTACAAGGTTGTACAAGTGTGTACAAGGTTGTACAAGTGTGTACAAGGTTGTACAAGTGTGTACAAGGTTGTACAAGTGTGTACAAGGTTGTACAAGTGTGTACAAGGTTGTACAAGTGTGTACAAGGTTGTACAAGTGTGTACAACCTTGTACAAGTGTGTACAAGCTTGTACAAGTGTGTACAAGCTTGTACAAGTGTGTACAAGCTTGTACAAGTGTGTACAAGGGTGTACAAGTGTGTACAAGGTTGTACAAGTTTCTACAAGGTTGTACAAGTGTGTACAAGGGTGTAAAATCGTGTACAAGGATGTACAAGTTTGTACAAGTTTGTACAAGGTTGTACAAGTGTGTACAAGGATGTACAAGTTTGTACAAGGGTGTACAAGTGTGTACGATAAGTAAAAGTGTGTACAAGGGTGTACAAGGTTGTACAAGTGTGTACAAGGTTTTACAATTGTGTACAAGGCTGTACAAGTGTGTACAAGGTTGTACAATTGTGTACAAGGCTGTACAAGTGTGTACAAGGTTGTACAAGTGTGTACAAGGTTGTACAAGTGTGTACAAGGTTGTACAAGTGTGTACAAGGTTGTACAAGTGTGTACAAGGTTGTACAAGTGTGTACAAGGTTGTACAAGTGTGTACAAGGTTGTACAAGTGTGTACAAGGTTGTACAAGTGTGTACAAGGTTGTACAAGTGTGTACAAGGTTGTACAAGTGTGTACAAGGTTGTACAAGTGTGTACAAGATTTTACAAGTGTGTACAAGGTTGTACAAGTGTGTACATGGTTGTACAAGTGTGTACAAGCTTGTACAAGTGTGTACAAGGGTGTACAAGTGTGTACAAGGTTGTACAAGTTTTTACAAGGTTGTACAAGTGTGTACAAGGGTGTAAAATCGTGTACAAGGATGTACAAGTTTGTACAAGGTTGTACAAGTGTGTACAAGGATGTACAAGTTTGTACAAGGGTGTACAAGTGTGTACGATAAGTAAAAGTGTGTACAAGGGCGTACAAGGTTGTACAAGTGTGTACAAGGTTGTACAATTGTGTACAAGGCTGTACAAGTGTGTACAAGGTTGTACAATTGTGTACAAGGCTGTACAAGTGTGTAAAAGGTTGTACAAGTGTGTACAAGGTTGTACAAAAGTGTACAAGGTTGTACAAGTGTGTACAAGGTTGTACAAGTGTGTACAAGGTTGTACAAGTGTGTACAAGGTTGTATAAGTGTGTACGAGGTTGTACAATTGTGTACAAGGTTGTACAAGTGTGTACAAGTATGTACAATTGTGTACAAGGCTGTACAAGTGTGTACAAGGTTGTACAAGGTTGTACAAGTGTGTACAAGGGTGTACAAGTTTTTACAAGGTTGTACAAGTGTGTACAAGGTTGTACAAGTGTGTACAAGGCTGTACAATTGTGTACAAGGTTGTACAAGTGTGTACAAGGTTGTACAAGTGTGTACAAGGTTGTACAATTGTGTACAAGGTTGTACAATTGTGTACAAGGCTGTACAAGTGTGTACAAGGTTGTACAAGTGTGTACAAGGCTGTACAATTGTGTACAAGGTTGTACAAGTGTGTACAAGGTTGTACAAGTGTGTACAAGGTTGTACAAGTGTGTACAAGGTTGTACAATTGTGTACAAGACTGTACAAGTGTGTACAAAGTTGTGCAAGTGTAAACAAGGTTGTACAAGTGTGTACAAGGTTGTACAATTGTGTACAAGGTTGTACAAGTGTGTACAAGGTTGTACAAGTGTGTACAAGGGTGTACAATCGTGTACAAGGATGTACAAGTTTGTACAAGATTGTACAAGTGTGTACTGGGTTGTACAAGTGTGTACAAGATTGTATAAGTTTGTACAAGGTTGTACAAGTGTGTACAAGGGTGTACAAGTGTGTACAAATGTGTACAAGTGTGTACAGGGGTGTACAAGTTTGTACAAGGGTGTACAAGTTTTACAAGGTTGTACAAGTGTGTACAAGGTTGTACAAGTTGTGTACTGGGTTGTACAAGTGTGTACAAGATTGTATAAGTTTGTACAAGGTTGTACAAGTGTGTACAAGGGTGTACAAGTGTGTACAAATGTGTACAAGTGTGTACAGGGGTGTACAAGTTTGTACAAGGGTGTACAAGTTTTACAAGGTTGTACAAGTGTGTACAAGGTTGTACAAGTTGTGTACAAGGTTGTACATGTGTGTACAAGGGTGTACAAGTTTTTACAAGGTTGTACAAGTGTGTACAAGGGTGTAAAATCGTGTACAAGGATGTACAAGTTTGTACAAGTTTGTACAAGGTTGTACAAGTGTGTACAAGGATGTACAAGTTTGTACAAGGGTGTACAAGTGTGTACGATAAGTAAAAGTGTGTACAAGGGTGTACAAGGTTGTACAAGTGTGTACAATGTTGTACAATTGTGTACAAGGCTGTACAAGTGTGTACAAGGTTGTACAATTGTGTACAAGGCTGTACAAGTGTGTACAAGATTGTACAAGTGTGTACAAGGTTGTACAAGTGTGTACAAGGATGTACAAGTTTGTACAAGGGTGTACAAGTGTGTACGATGTGTAAAAGTTTGTACAAGGGTGTACAAGGTTGTACAAGTGTGTACAAGGTTGTACAATTGTGTACAAGGCTGTACAAGTGTGTACAAGGTTGTACAATTTTGTACAAGGCTGTACAAGTGTGTACAAGGTTGTACAAGTGTGTACAAGGCTGTACAATTGTGTAAAGGTTGTACAAGTGTGTACAAGGTTGTACAAGTGTGTACAAGGTTGTACAATTGTGTACAAGGCTGTACAAGTGTGTACAAGGTTGTACAAGTGTGTACAAGGTTGTACAAGTGTGTACAAGGTTGTACAAGTGTGTACAAGGTTGTACAAGTGTGTACAAGGTTGTACAATTGTGTATCAGGTTGTACAAGTGTGTACAAGGTTGTACAAGTGTGTACAAGGGTGAACAATCGTGTACAAGGATGAACAAGTTTGTACAAGTTTGTACAAGTTTGTACAAGGTTGTACAAGTGTGTACAAGGATGTACAAGTTTGTACAAGGGTGCACAAGTGTGTACAAGGGTGTACAATCGTGTACAAGCTTGTACAAGTGTGTACAAGGGTGTACAGGTTTGTACAAGGTTGTACAAGGTTGTACAAGTGTGTACAAGGGTGTACAAATGTGTACAAGGATGTAAAAGTTTGTACAAGTGTGTACAAGTTTGTACAAGGTTGTACAAGTGTGTACAAGGTTTTACAATTGTGTACAAGGTTGTACAAGTTTGTACAAGGGAGTACAAGTTTGTACAAGATTGTATAAGTGTGTACTGGGTTGTACAAGTGTGTACAAGATTGTATAAGTTTGTACAAGGTTGTACAAGTGTGTACAAGGGTGTACAAGTGTGTACAAATGTGTACAAGTTTTACAAGGTTGTACAAGTGTGTACAAGGTTGTACAAGTTGTGTACAAGGTTGTACATGTGTGTACAAGGGTGTACAAGTTTTTACAAGGCTCTACAAGTGTGTACAAGGTTGTACAAGGCTGTACAAGTGTGTACAAGGTTGTACAAGGTTGTACAAGTGTGTACAAAGGTGTACAAGTTTTTACGAGGATGTACAAGTGTGTACAAGGTTGTACAAGTGTGTACAAGGCTGTACAATTGTGTACAAGGTTGTACAAGTGTGTACAAGGTTGTACAAGTGTGTACAAGGTTGTACAATTGTGTACAAGGCTGTACAAGTGTGTACAAGGTTGTACAAGTGTGTACAAGGCTGTACAATTGTGTACAAGGTTGTTCAAGTGTGTACAAGGTTGTACAAGTGTGTACAAGGCTGTACAATTGTGTACAAGGCTGTACAAGTGTGTTCAAGGTTGTACAAGTGTGTACAAGGTTGTACAAGTGTGTACAAGGTTGTACAATTGTGTACAAGGTTGTACAAGTGTGTACAAGGTTGTACAAGTGTGTACAAGGTTGTACAAGTGTGTACAAGGTTGTACAATTGTGTACAAGGTTGTACAAGTGTGTACAAGGTTTTACAATTGTGTACAAGGCTGTACAAGTGTGTACAAGGTTGTACAATTGTGTACAAGGCTGTACAAGTGTGTACAAGGTTGAACAAGT
The DNA here is from genome assembly GCF_028750875.1 of Macrosteles quadrilineatus. NCBI lineage: Eukaryota > Metazoa > Arthropoda > Insecta > Hemiptera > Cicadellidae > Macrosteles > Macrosteles quadrilineatus. The sequence goes on from NW_026542747.1 coordinate 219,708, forward strand.
GTGTACAAGGTTGTACAAGTGTGTACAAGGTTGTCAAGTGTGTACAAGGTTTTACAAGTGTGTACAAGGTTGTACAAGTGTGTACAAGGTTGTACAAGTGTGTACAAGGTTGTACAAGTGTGTACAAGGTTGTACAAGTGTGTACGAGGTTGTACAATTGTGTACAAGGTTGTACAAGTGTGTACAAGGCTGTACAATTGTGTACAAGGCTGTACAAGTGTGTACAAGGTTGTACAAGGTTGTACAAGTGTGTACAAGGGTGTACAAGTTTTTACAAGGTTGTACAAGTGTGTACAAGGTTGTACAAGTGTGTACAAGGCTGTACAATTGTGTACAAGGTTGTACAAGTGTGTACAAGGTTGTACAAGTGTGTACAAGGTTGTACAATTGTGTACAAGGCTGTACAAGTGTGTACAAGGTTGTACAAGTGTGTACAAGGCTGTACAATTGTGTACAAGGTTGTACAAGTGTGTACAAGGTTGTACAAGTGTGTACAAGGTTGTACAATTGTGTACAAGACTGTACAAGTGTGTACAAAGTTGTGCAAGTGTGTACAAGGTTGTACAAGTGTGTACAAGGTTGTACAATTGTGTACAAGGTTGTACAAGTGTGTACAAGGTTGTACAAGTGTGTACAAGGGTGTACAATCGTGTACAATGATGTACAAGTTTGTACAAGATTTTACAAGTGTGTACTGGGTTGTACAAGTGTGTACAAGATTGTTTAAGTTTGTACAAGGTTGTACAAGTGTGTACAAGGGTGTACAAGTGTGTACAAATGTGTACAAGTGTGTACAGGGGTGTACAAGTTTGTACAAGGGTGTACAAGTTTTACAAGGTTGTACAAGTGTGTACAAGGTTGTACAAGTTGTGTACAAGGTTGTACATGTGTGTACAAGGGTGTACAAGTGTGTACAAGGTTGTACAAGTGTGTACAAGCTTGTACAAGTGTGTACAAGGGTGTACAAGTGTGTACAAGGTTGTACAAGTTTTTACAAGGTTGTACAAGTGTGTACAAGGGTGTAAAATCGTGTACAAGGATGTACAAGTTTGTACAAGTTTGTACAAGGTTGTACAAGTGTGTACAAGGATGTACAAGTTTGTACAAGGGTGTACAAGTGTGTACGATAAGTAAAAGTGTGTACAAGGGTGTACAAGATTGTACAAGTGTGTACAAGATTGTACAAGTGTGTACAAGATTGTACAAGTGTGTACAAGGTTGTACAAGTGTGTACAAGGATGTACAAGTTTGTACAAGGGTGTACAAGTGTGTACGATGTGTAAAAGTTTGTACAAGGGTGTACAAGGTTGTACAAGTGTGTACAAGGTTGTACAATTGTGTACAAGGCTGTACAAGTGTGTACAAGGTTGTACAATTTTGTACAAGGCTGTACAAGTGTGTACAAGGTTGTACAAGTGTGTACAAGGCTGTACAATTGTGTACAAGGTTGTACAAGTGTGTACAAGGTTGTACAAGTGTGTACAAGGTTGTACAATTGTATACAAAGCTGTACAAGTGTGTACAAGGTTGTACAAGTGTGTACAAGGTTGTACAAGTGTGTACAAGGTTGTACAAGTGTGTACAAGGTTGTACAAGTGTGTACAAGGTTGTACAATTGTGTATCAGGTTGTACAAGTGTGTACAAGGTTGTACAAGTGTGTACAAGGGTGTACAATCGTGTACAAGGATGTACAAGTTTGTACAAGTTTGTACAAGTTTGTACAAGGTTGTACAAGTGTGTACAAGGATGTACAAGTTTGTACAAGGGTGCACAAGTGTGTACAAGGGTGTACAATCGTGTACAAGCTTGTACAAGTGTGTACAAGGGTGTACAGGTTTGTACAAGGTTGTACAAGGTTGTACAAGTGTGTACAAGGTTGTACAATTGTGTATAAGGCTGTACAAGTGTGTACAAGGTTGTACAAGGTTGTACAAGTGTGTACAAGGGTGTACAAGTTTTTACAAGGTTGTACAAGTGTGTACAAGGTTGTACAAGTGTGTACAAGGCTGTACAATTGTGTACAAGGTTGTACAAGTGTGTACAAGGTTGTACAAGTGTGTACAAGGTTGTACAATTGTGTACAAGGCTGTACAAGTGTGTACAAGGTTGTACAAGTGTGTACAAGGCTGTACAATTGTGTACAAGGTTGTACAAGTGTGTACAAGGTTGTACAAGTGTGTACAAGGTTGTACAATTGTGTACAAGACTGTACAAGTGTGTACAAAGTTGTGCAAGTGTGTACAAGGTTGTACAAGTGTGTACAAGGTTGTACAATTGTGTACAAGGTTGTACAAGTGTGTACAAGGTTGTACAAGTGTGTACAAGGTTTTACAAGTGTGTACAAGGGTGTACAATCGTGTACAATGATGTACAAGTTTGTACAAGATTTTACAAGTGTGTACTGGGTTGTACAAGTGTGTACAAGATTGTATAAGTTTGTACAAGGTTGTACAAGTGTGTACAAGGGTGTACAAGTGTGTACAAATGTGTACAAGTGTGTACAGGGGTGTACAAGTTTGTACAAGGGTGTACAAGTTTTACAAGGTTGTACAAGTGTGTACAAGGTTGTACAAGTTGTGTACTGGGTTGTACAAGTGTGTACAAGATTGTATAAGTTTGTACAAGGTTGTACAAGTGTGTACAAGGGTGTACAAGTGTGTACAAATGTGTACAAGTGTGTACAGGGGTGTACAAGTTTGTACAAGGGTGTACAAGTTTTACAAGGTTGTACAAGTGTGTACAAGGTTGTACAAGTTGTGTACAAGGTTGTACATGTGTGTACAAGGGTGTACAAGTGTGTAAAAGTGTGTACAAGGTTGTACAAGTGTGTACAAGCTTGTACAATTGTGTACAAGGGTGTACAAGTGTGTCCAAGGTTGTACAAGTTTTTACAAGGTTGTACAAGTGTGTACAAGGGTGTAAAATCGTTTACAAGGATATACAAGTTTGTACAAGTTTGTACAAGGTTGTACAAGTGTGTACAAGGATGTACAAGTTTGTACAAGGGTGTACAAGTGTGTACGATAAGTAAAAGTGTGTACAAGGGTGTACAAGGTTGTACAAGTGTGTACAAGGTTGTACAATTGTGTACAAGGCTGTACAAGTGTGTACAAGGTTGTACAATTGTGTACAAGGCTGTACAAGTGTGTACAAGATTGTACAAGTGTGTACAAGATTGTACAAGTGTGTACAAGGTTGTACAAGTGTGTACAAGGATGTACAAGTTTGTACAAGGGTGTACAAGTGTGTACGATGTGTAAAAGTTTGTACAAGGGTGTACAAGGTTGTACAAGTGTGTACAAGGTTGTACAATTGTGTACAAGGCTGTACAAGTGTGTACAAGGTTGTACAATTTTGTACAAGGCTGTACAAGTGTGTACAAGGTTGTACAAGTGTGTACAAGGCTGTACAATTGTGTACAAGGTTGTACAAGTGTGTACAAGGTTGTACAAGTGTGTACAAGGTTGTACAATTGTGTACAAGGCTGTACAAGTGTGTACAAGGTTGTACAAGTGTGTACAAGGTTGTACAAGTGTGTACAAGGTTGTACAAGTGTGTACAAGGTTGTACAAGTGTGTACAAAGTTGTACAATTGTGTATCAGGTTGTACAAGTGTTTACAAGGTTGTACAAGTGTGTACAAGGGTGTACAATCGTGTACAAGGATGTACAAGTTTGTACAAGTTTGTACAAGTTTGTACAAGTTTGTACAAGGTTGTACAAGTGTGTACAAGGATGTACAAGTTTGTACAAGGGTGCACAAGGGTGTACAAGGGTGTACAATCGTGTACAAGCTTGTACAAGTGTGTACAAGGGTGTACAGGTTTGTACAAGGTTGTACAAGGTTGTACAAGGTTTTACAATTGTGTACAAGGTTGTACAAGTGTGTACAAGGTTGTACAAGTGTGTACAAGGTTGTACAAGTGTGTACAACTTGTACAAGTGTGTACAACGTTGTACAAGTGTGTACAAGGTTGTACAAGTTTGTACAAGGTTGTACAAGTGTGTACAAGTTTGTACAAGTGTGTACAAGTTTGTACAAGGTTGTACAAATGTATACAAGGGTGTACAAAAGTGTACAAGGGTTCACAAATTTGAACAAAGGTGTACAAGTGTATACAAGCTTGTACAAGTGTGTACAAGCATGTACAAGTGTGTACAAGGGTGTACAGGTTTGTACAAGGTTGTACAAGTGTGTACAAGGGTGTACAAGTGTGTACAAGGTTGTACAAGTGTGTACAAGCTTGTACAAGTGTGTACAAGCTTGTACAAGTGTGTACAAGGGTGTACAAGTGTGTACAAGGTTGTACAAGTTTTTACATGGTTGTACAAGTGTGTACAAGGTTGTACAAGTGTGTACAAGGTTGTACAAGTGTGTACAAGGTTGTACAAGTGTGTACAAGGTTGTACAAGAGTGTACAAGGTTGTACAAGTGTGTACAAGGTTGTACAAGTGTGTACAAGGTTGTACAAGTGTGTACAAGGTTGTACAAGTGTGTACAAGGTTGTACAAGTGTGTACAAGGTTGTACAAGTGTGTACAAGGTTGTACAAGTGTGTACAAGGTTGTACAAGTGTGTACAAGGTTGTACAAGTGTGTACAAGGTTGTACAAGTGTGTACAAGGTTGTACAAGTGTGTACAAGGGTGTACAAGTGTGTACAAGGTTGTACAAGTGTGTACAAGGGTGAAAAATCGTGTACAAGGATGTACAAGTTTGTACAAGTTTGTACAAGGTTGTACAAGTGTGTACAAGGATGTACAAGTTTGTACAAGGTTGTACAAGTGTGTACAAGGGTGAAAAATCGTGTACAAGGATGTACAAGTTTGTACAAGGTTGTACAAGGTTGTACAAGTGTGTACAAGGGTGTACAAGTTTTTACAAGGTTGTACAAGTGTGTACAAGGTTGTACAAGTGTGTACAAGGCTGTACAATTGTGTACAAGGTTGTACAAGTGTGTAAAGGTTGTACAAGTGTGTACAAGGTTGTACAATTGTGTACAAGGCTGTACAAGTGTGTACAAGGTTGTACAATTGTGTACAAGGCTGTACAATTGTGTACAAGGTTGTACAAGTGTGTACAAGGTTGTACAAGTGTGTACAAGGTTGTACAATTGTGTACAAGACTGTACAAGTGTGTACAAAGTTGTGCAAGTGTGTACAAGGTTGTACAAGTGTGTACAAGGTTGTACAATTGTGTACAAGGTTGTACAAGTGTGTACAAGGTTGTACAAGTGTGTACAAGGGTGTACAATCGTGTACAATGATGTACAAGTTTGTACAAGATTTTACAAGTGTGTACTGGGTTGTACAAGTGTGTACAAGATTGTATAAGTTTGTACAAGGTTGTACAAGTGTGTACAAGGGTGTACAAGTGTGTACAAATGTGTACAAGTGTGTACAGGGGTGTACAAGTTTGTGCAAGGGTGTACAAGTTTTACAAGGTTGTACAAGTGTGTACAAGGTTGTACAAGTTGTGTACTGGGTTGTACAAGTGTGTACAAGATTGTATAAGTTTGTACAAGGTTGTACAAGTGTGTACAAGGGTGTACAAGTGTGTACAAATGTGTACAAGTGTGTACAGGGGTGTACAAGTTTGTACAAGGGTGTACAAGTTTTACAAGGTTGTACAAGTGTGTACAAGGTTGTACAAGTTGTGTACAAGGTTGTACATGTGTGTACAAGGGTGTACAAGTGTGTACAAGGTTGTACAAGTGTGTACAAGCTTGTACAAGTGTGTACAAGGGTGTACAAGTGTGTACAAGGTTGTACAAGTTTTTACAAGGTTGTACAAGTGTGTACAAGGGTGTAAAATCGTGTACAAGGATGTACAAGTTTGTACAAGTTTGTACAAGGTTGTACAAGTGTGTACAAGGATGTACAAGTTTGTACAAGGTTGTACAAGTGTGTACGATAAGTAAAAGTGTGTACAAGGGTGTACAAGGTTGTACAAGTGTGTACAAGGTTGTACAATTGTGTACAAGGCTGTACAAGTGTGTACAAGGTTGTACAATTGTATACAAGGCTGTACAAGTGTGTACAAGGTTGTACAAGTGTGTACAAGGTTGTACAAGTGTGTACAAGGTTGTACAAGTGTGTACAAGGTTGTACAAGTGTGTACAAGGTTGTACAAGTGTGTACAAGGTTGTACAAGTGTGTACAAGGTTGTACAATTGTGTATCAGGTTGTACAAGTTTGTACAAGTTTGTACAAGTTTGTACAAGGTTGTACAAGTGTGTACAAGGATGTACAAGTTTGTACAAGGGTGCACAAGTGTGTACAAGGGTGTACAATCGTGTACAAGCTTGTACAAGTGTGTACAAGGGTGTACAGGTTTGTACAAGGTTGTACAAGGTTGTACAAGTGTGTACAAGGTTGTACAATTGTGTACAAGGTTGTACAATTGTGTACAAGGCTGTACAAGTGTGTACAAGGTTGTACAAGGTTGTACAAGTGTGTACAAGGGTGTACAAGTTTTTACAAGGTTGTACAAGTGTGTACAAGGTTGTACAAGTGTGTACAAGGCTGTACAATTGTGTACAAGGTTGTACAAGTGTGTACAAGGTTGTACAAGTGTGTACAAGGTTGTACAATTGTGTACAAGGCTGTACAAGTGTGTACAAGGCTGTACAAGTGTGTACAAGGCTGTACAATTGTGTACAAGGTTGTACAAGTGTGTACAAGGTTGTACAAGTGTGTACAAGGTTGTACAATTGTGTACAAGACTGTACAAGTGTGTACAAAGTTGTGCAAGTGTGTACAAGGTTGTACAAGTGTGTACAAGGTTGTACAATTGTGTACAAGGTTGTACAAGTGTGTACAAGGTTGTACAAGTGTGTACAAGGTTTTACAAGTGTGTACAAGGGTGTACAATCGTGTACAATGATGTACAAGTTTGTACAAGATTTTACAAGTGTGTACTGGGTTGTACAAGTGTGTACAAGATTGTATAAGTTTGTACAAGGTTGTACAAGTGTGTACAAGGGTGTACAAGTGTGTACAAATGTGTACAAGTGTGTACAGGGGTGTACAAGTTTGTACAAGGGTGTACAAGTTTTACAAGGTTGTACAAGTGTGTACAAGGTTGTACAAGTTGTGTACTGGGTTGTACAAGTGTGTACAAGATTGTATAAGTTTGTACAAGGTTGTACAAGTGTGTACAAGGGTGTACAAGTGTGTACAAATGTGTACAAGTGTGTACAGGGGTGTACAAGTTTGTACAAGGGTGTACAAGTTTTACAAGGTTGTACAAGTGTGTACAAGGTTGTACAAGTTGTGTACAAGGTTGTACATGTGTGTACAAGGGTGTACAAGTGTGTAAAAGTGTGTACAAGGTTGTACAAGTGTGTACAAGCTTGTACAATTGTGTACAAGGGTGTACAAGTGTGTACAAGGTTGTACAAGTTTTTACAAGGTTGTACAAGTGTGTACAAGGGTGTAAAATCGTTTACAAGGATATACAAGTTTGTACAAGTTTGTACAAGGTTGTACAAGTGTGTACAAGGATGTACAAGTTTGTACAAGGGTGTACAAGTGTGTACGATAAGTAAAAGTGTGTACAAGGGTGTACAAGGTTGTACAAGTGTGTACAAGGTTGTACAATTGTGTACAAGGCTGTACAAGTGTGTACAAGGTTGTACAATTGTGTACAAGGCTGTACAAGTGTGTACAAGATTGTACAAGTGTGTACAAGATTGTACAAGTGTGTACAAGGTTGTACAAGTGTGTACAAGGATGTACAAGTTTGTACAAGGGTGTACAAGTGTGTACGATGTGTAAAAGTTTGTACAAGGGTGTACAAGGTTGTACAAGTGTGTACAAGGTTGTACAATTGTGTACAAGGCTGTACAAGTGTGTACAAGGTTGTACAATTTTGTACAAGGCTGTACAAGTGTGTACAAGGTTGTACAAGTGTGTACAAGGCTGTACAATTGTGTACAAGGTTGTACAAGTGTGTACAAGGTTGTACAAGTGTGTACAAGGTTGTACAATTGTGTACAAGGCTGTACAAGTGTGTACAAGGTTGTACAAGTGTGTACAAGGTTGTACAAGTGTGTACAAGGTTGTACAAGTGTGTACAAGGTTGTACAAGTGTGTACAAAGTTGTACAATTGTGTATCAGGTTGTACAAGTGTTTACAAGGTTGTACAAGTGTGTACAAGGGTGTACAATCGTGTACAAGGATGTACAAGTTTGTACAAGTTTGTACAAGTTTGTACAAGTTTGTACAAGGTTGTACAAGTGTGTACAAGGATGTACAAGTTTGTACAAGGATGCACAAGGGTGTACAAGGGTGTACAATCGTGTACAAGCTTGTACAAGTGTGTACAAGGGTGTACAGGTTTGTACAAGGTTGTACAAGGTTGTACAAGGTTTTACAATTGTGTACAAGGTTGTACAAGTGTGTACAAGGTTGTACAAGTGTGTACAAGGTTGTACAAGTGTGTACAACTTGTACAAGTGTGTACAACGTTGTACAAGTGTGTACAAGGTTGTACAAGTGTGTACAAGTTTGTACAAGTGTGTACAAGTTTGTACAAGTGTGTACAAGTTTGTACAAGGTTGTACAAGGTTGTACAAGTGTGTACAAGGTTGTACAAGTGTGTACAAGGTTGTACAAGAGTGTACAAGGTTGTACAAGTGTGTACAAGGTTGTACAAGTGTGTACAAGGTTGTACAAGTGTGTACAAGGTTGTACAAGTGTGTACAAGGTTGTACAAGTGTGTACAAGGTTGTACAAGTGTGTACAAGGTTGTACAAGTGTGTACAAGGTTGTACAAGTGTGTACAAGGGTGTACAAGTGTGTACAAGGTTGTACAAGTGTGTACAAGGGTGAAAAATCGTGTACAAGGATGTACAAGTTTGTACAAGTTTGTACAAGGTTGTACAAGTGTGTACAAGGATGTACAAGTTTGTACAAGGTTGTACAAGTGTGTACAAGGGTGAAAAATCGTGTACAAGGATGTACAAGTTTGTACAAGGTTGTACAAGGTTGTACAAGTGTGTACAAGGGTGTACAAGTTTTTACAAGGTTGTACAAGTGTGTACAAGGTTGTACAAGTGTGTACAAGGCTGTACAATTGTGTACAAGGTTGTACAAGTGTGTAAAGGTTGTACAAGTGTGTACAAGGTTGTACAATTGTGTACAAGGCTGTACAAGTGTGTACAAGGTTGTACAATTGTGTACAAGGCTGTACAATTGTGTACAAGGTTGTACAAGTGTGTACAAGGTTGTACAAGTGTGTACAAGGTTGTACAATTGTGTACAAGACTGTACAAGTGTGTACAAAGTTGTGCAAGTGTGTACAAGGTTGTACAAGTGTGTACAAGGTTGTACAATTGTGTACAAGGTTGTACAAGTGTGTACAAGGTTGTACAAGTGTGTACAAGGGTGTACAATCGTGTACAATGATGTACAAGTTTGTACAAGATTTTACAAGTGTGTACTGGGTTGTACAAGTGTGTACAAGATTGTATAAGTTTGTACAAGGTTGTACAAGTGTGTACAAGGGTGTACAAGTGTGTACAAATGTGTACAAGTGTGTACAGGGGTGTACAAGTTTGTACAAGGGTGTACAAGTTTTACAAGGTTGTACAAGTGTGTACAAGGTTGTACAAGTTGTGTACTGGGTTGTACAAGTGTGTACAAGATTGTATAAGTTTGTACAAGGTTGTACAAGTGTGTACAAGGGTGTACAAGTGTGTACAAATGTGTACAAGTGTGTACAGGGGTGTACAAGTTTGTACAAGGGTGTACAAGTTTTACAAGGTTGTATAAGTGTGTACAAGGTTGTACAAGTTGTGTACAAGGTTGTACATGTGTGTACAAGGGTGTACAAGTGTGTACAAGGTTGTACAAGTGTGTACAAGCTTGTACAAGTGTGTACAAGGGTGTACAAGTGTGTACAAGGTTGTACAAGTTTTTACAAGGTTGTACAAGTGTGTACAAGGGTGTAAAATCGTGTACAAGGATGTACAAGTTTGTACAAGGTTGTACAAGTGTGTACAAGGATGTACAAGTTTGTACAAGGGTGTACAAGTGTGTACGATAAGTAAAAGTGTGTACAAGGGTGTACAAGGTTGTACAAGTGTGTACAAGGTTGTACAATTGTGTACAAGGCTGTACAAGTGTGTACAAGGTTGTACAATTGTATACAAGGCTGTACAAGTGTGTACAAGGTTGTACAAGTGTGTACAAGGTTGTACAAGTGTGTACAAGGTTGTACAAGTGTGTACAAGGTTGTACAAGTGTGTACAAGGTTGTACAATTGTGTATCAGGTTGTACAAGTGTGTACAAGGTTGTACAAGTGTGTACAAGGGTGTACAATCGTGTACAAGGATGTACAAGTTTGTACAAGTTTGTACAAGTTTGTACAAGGTTGTACAAGTGTGTACAAGGATGTACAAGTTTGTACAAGGGTGCACAAGTGTGTACAAGGGTGTACAATCGTGTACAAGCTTGTACAAGTGTGTACAAGGGTGTACAGGTTTGTACAAGGTTGTACAAGGTTGTACAAGTGTGTACAAGGTTGTACAATTGTGTACAAGGCTGTACAAGTGTGTACAAGGTTGTACAAGGTTGTACAAGTGTGTACAAGGGTGTACAAGTTTTTACAAGGTTGTACGAGTGTGTACAAGGTTGTACAAGTGTGTACAAGGCTGTACAATTGTGTACAAGGTTGTACAAGTGTGTACAAGGTTGTACAAGTGTGTACAAGGTTGTACAATTGTGTACAAGGCTGTACAAGTGTGTACAAGGTTGTACAAGTGTGTACAAGGTTGTACAAGTGTGTACAAGGCTGTACAATTGTGTACAAGGTTGTACAAGTGTGTACAAGGTTGTACAAGTGTGTACAAGGTTGTACAATTGTGTACAAGACTGTACAAGTGTGTACAAAGTTGTGCAAGTGTGTACAAGGTTGTACAAGTGTGTACAAGGTTGTACAATTGTGTACAAGGTTGTACAAGTGTGTACAAGGTTGTACAAGTGTGTACAAGGGTGTACAATCGTGTACAATGATGTACAAGTTTGTACAAGATTTTACAAGTGTGTACTGGGTTGTACAAGTGTGTACAAGATTGTATAAGTTTGTACAAGGTTGTACAAGTGTGTACAAGGGTGTACAAGTGTGTACAAATGTGTACAAGTGTGTACAGGGGTGTACAAGTTTGTACAAGGGTGTACAAGTTTTACAAGGTTGTACAAGTGTGTACAAGGTTGTACAAGTTGTGTACTGGGTTGTACAAGTGTGTACAAGATTGTATAAGTTTGTACAAGGTTGTACAAGTGTGTACAAGGGTGTACAAGTGTGTACAAATGTGTACAAGTGTGTACAGGGGTGTACAAGTTTGTACAAGGGTGTACAAGTTTTACAAGGTTGTACAAGTGTGTACAAGGTTGTACAAGTTGTGTACAAGGTTGTACATGTGTGTACAAGGGTGTACAAGTGTGTACAAGTGTGTACAAGGTTGTACAAGTGTGTACAAGCTTGTACAAGTGTGTACAAGGGTGTACAAGTGTGTACAAGGTTGTACAAGTTTTTACAAGGTTGTACAAGTGTGTACAAGGGTGTAAAATCGTGTACAAGGATGTACAAGTTTGTACAAGTTTGTACAAGGTTGTACAAGTGTGTACAAGGATGTACAAGTTTGTACAAGGGTGTACAAGTGTGTACGATAAGTAAAAGTGTGTACAAGGGTGTACAAGGTTGTACAAGTGTGTACAAGGTTGTACAATTGTGTACAAGGCTGTACAAGTGTGTACAAGGTTGTACAATTGTGTACAAGGCTGTACAAGTGTGTACAAGATTGTACAAGTGTGTACAAGATTGTAAAAGTGTGTACAAGGTTGTACAAGTGTTTACAAGGATGTACAAGTTTGTACAAGGGTGTACAAGTGTGTACGATGTGTAAAAGTTTGTACAAGGGTGTACAAGGTTGTACAAGTGTGTACAAGGTTGTACAATTGTGTACAAGGCTGTACAAGTGTGTACAAGGTTGTACAATTTTGTACAAGGCTGTAAAAGTGTGTACAAGGTTGTACAAGTGTGTACAAGGTTGTACAATTGTGTACAAGGCTGTACAAGTGTGTACAAGGTTGTACAAGTGTGTACAAGGTTGTACAAGTGTGTACAAGGTTGTACAAGTGTGTACAAGGTTGTACAAGTGTGTACAAGGTTGTACAATTGTGTATCAGGTTGTACAAGTGTGTACAAGGTTGTACAAGTGTGTACAAGGGTGTACAATCGTGTACAAGGATGTACAAGTTTGTACAAGTTTGTACAAGTTTGTACAAGTTTGTACAAGGTTGTACAAGTGTGTACAAGGATGTACAAGTTTGTACAAGGGTGCACAAGTGTGTACAAGGGTGTACAATCGTGTACAAGCTTGTACAAGTGTGTACAAGGGTGTACAGGTTTGTACAAGGTTGTACAAGGTTGTACAAGTGTGTACAAGGGTGTACAAATGTGTACAAGGATGTAAAAGTTTGTACAAGTGTGTACAAGTTTGTACAAGGTTGTACAAGTGTGTACAAGGTTTTACAATTGTGTACAAGGTTGTACAAGTGTGTACAAGGTTGTACAAGTGTGTACAAGGTTGTACAAGTGTGTACAACTTCTACAAGTGTATACAACGTTGTACAAGTGTGTACAAGGTTGTACAAGTTTGTACAAGGTTGTACAAGTTTGTACAAGGTTGTACAAGTGTTTACAAGTTTGTACAAGTGTGTACAAGTTTGTACAAGGTTGTACAAATGTGTACAAGGGTGTACAAAAGTGTACAAGGGTTCACAAATTTGAACAAAGGTGTACAAGTGTATACAAGCTTGTACAAGTGTGTACAAGCATGTACAAGTGTGTACAAGGGTGTACAGGTTTGTACAAGGTTGTACAAGTGTGTACAAGGGTGTACAAGTGTGTACAAGGTTGTACAAGTGTGTACAAGCTTGTACAAGTGTGTACAAGGGTGTACAAGTGTGTACAAGGTTGTACAAGTTTTTACATGGTTGTACAAGTGTGTACAAGGTTGTACAAGTGTGTACAAGGTTGTACAAGTGTGTACAAGGTTGTACAAGTGTGTACAAGGTTGTACAAGTGTGTACAAGGTTGTACAAGTGTGTACAAGGTTGTACAAGTGTGTACAAGGTTGTACAAGTGTGTACAAGGTTGTACAAGTGTGTACAAGGTTGTACAAGTGTGTACAAGGATGTACAAGTGTGTACAAGGTTGTACAAGTGTGTACAAGGTTGTACAAGTGTGTACAAGGTTGTACAAGTGTGTACAAGGTTGTACAAGTGTGTACAAGGTTGTACAAGTGTGTACAAGGTTGTACAAGTGTGAACAAGGGTGTACAAGTGTGTACAAGGTTGTACAAGTGTGTACTGGGTTGTACAAGTGTGTACAAGATTGTATAAGTTTGTACAAGGTTGTACAAGTGTGTACAAGGGTGTACAAGTGTGTACAAATGTGTACAAGTGTGTACAGTAGTGTACAAGTTTGTACAAGGGTGTACAAGTTTTACAAGGTTGTACAAGTGTGTACAAGGTTGTACAAGTTGTGTACTGGGTTGTACAAGTGTGTACAAGATTGTATAAGTTTGTACAAGGTTGTACAAGTGTGTACAAGGGTGTACAAGTGTGTACAAATGTGTACAAGTGTGTACAGGGGTGTACAAGTTTGTAAAAGGGTGTACAAGTTTTACAAGGTTGTACAAGTGTGTACAAGGTTGTACAAGTTGTGTACAAGGTTGTACATGTGTGTACAAGGGTGTACAAGTGTGTACAAGGTTGTACAAGTGTGTACAAGCTTGTACAAGTGTGTACAAGGGTGTACAAGTGTGTACAAGGTTGTACAAGTTTTTACAAGGTTGTACAAGTGTGTACAAGGGTGTAAAATCGTGTACAAGGATGTACAAGTTTGTACAAGTTTGTACAAGGTTGTACAAGTGTGTACAAGGATGTACAAGTTTGTACAAGGGTGTACAAGTGTGTACGATAAGTAAAAGTGTGTACAAGGGTGTACAAGGTTGTACAAGTGTGTACAAGGTTGTACAATTGTGTACAAGGCTGTACAAGTGTGTACAAGGTTGTACAATTGTGTACAAGGCTGTACAAGTGTGTACAAGATTGTACAAATGTGTACAAGATTGTACAAGTGTGTACAAGGTTGTACAAGTGTGTACAAGGATGTACAAGTTTGTACAAGGGTGTACAAGTGTGTACGATGTGTAAAAGTTTGTACAAGGGTGTACAAGGTTGTACAAGTGTGTACAAGGTTGTACAATTGTGTACAAGGCTGTACAAGTGTGTACAAGGTTGTACAATTTTGTACAAGGCTGTACAAGTGTGTACAAGGTTGTACAAGTGTGTACAAGGTTGTACAAGTGTGTACAAGGCTGTACAATTGTGTACAAGGTTGTACAAGTGTGTACAAGGTTGTACAAGTGTGTACAAGGTTGTACAATTGTATACAAGGCTGTACAAGTGTGTACAAGGTTGTACAAGTGTGTACAAGGTTGTACAAGTGTGTACAAGGTTGTACAAGTGTGTACAAGGTTGTACAAGTGTGTACAAGGTTGTACAAGTGTGTACAAGGTTGTACAATTGTGTATCAGGTTGTACAAGTGTGTACAAGGTTGTACAAGTGTGTACAAGGGTGTACAATCGTGTACAAGGATGTACAAGTTTGTACAAGTTTGTACAAGTTTGTACAAGGTTGTACAAGTGTGTACAAGGATGTACAAGTTTGTACAAGGGTGCACAAGTGTGTACAAGGGTGTACAATCGTGTACAAGCTTGTACAAGTGTGTACAAGGGTGTACAGGTTTGTACAAGGTTGTACAAGGTTGTACAAGTGTGTACAAGGTTGTACAATTGTGTACAAGGCTGTACAAGTGTGTACAAGGTTGTACAAGGTTGTACAAGTGTGTACAAGGGTGTACAAGTTTTTACAAGGTTGTACAAGTGTGTACAAGGTTGTACAAGTGTGTACAAGGCTGTACAATTGTGTACAAGGTTGTACAAGTGTGTACAAGGTTGTACAAGTGTGTACAAGGTTGTACAATTGTGTACAAGGCTGTACAAGTGTGTACAAAGTTGTACAAGTGTGTACAAGGCTGTACAATTGTGTACAAGGTTGTACAAGTGTGTACAAGGTTGTACAAGTGTGTACAAGGTTGTACAATTGTGTACAAGACTGTACAAGTGTGTACAAAGTTGTGCAAGTGTGTACAAGGTTGTACAAGTGTGTACAAGGTTGTACAATTGTGTACAAGGTTGTACAAGTGTGTACAAGGTTGTACAAGTGTGTACAAGGGTGTACAATCGTGTACAATGATGTACAAGTTTGTACAAGATTTTACAAGTGTGTACTGGGTTGTACAAGTGTGTACAAGATTGTATAAGTTTGTACAAGGTTGTACAAGTGTGTACAAGGGTGTACAAGTGTGTACAAATGTGTACAAGTGTGTACAGGGGTGTACAAGTTTGTACAAGGGTGTACAAGTTTTACAAGGTTGTACAAGTGTGTACAAGGTTGTACAAGTTGTGTACTGGGTTGTACAAGTGTGTACAAGATTGTATAAGTTTGTACAAGGTTGTACAAGTGTGTACAAGGGTGTACAAGTGTGTACAAATGTGTACAAGTGTGTACAGGGGTGTACAAGTTTGTACAAGGGTGTACAAGTTTTACAAGGTTGTACAAGTGTGTACAAGGTTGTACAAGTTGTGTACAAGGTTGTACATGTGTGTACAAGGGTGTACAAGTGTGTACAAGTGTGTACAAGGTTGTACAAGTGTGTACAAGCTTGTACAAGTGTGTACAAGGGTGTACAAGTGTGTACAAGGTTGTACAAGTTTTTACAAGGTTGTACAAGTGTGTACAAGGGTGTAAAATCGTGTACAAGGATGTACAAGTTTGTACAAGTTTGTACAAGGTTGAACAAGTGTGTACAAGGATGTACAAGTTTGTACAAGGGTGTACAAGTGTGTACGATAAGTAAAAGTGTGTACAAGGGTGTACAAGGTTGTACAAGTGTGTACAAGGTTGTACAATTGTGTACAAGGCTGTACAAGTGTGTACAAGGTTGTACAATTGTGTACAAGGCTGTACAAGTGTGTACAAGATTGTACAAGTGTGTACAAGATTGTACAAGTGTGTACAAGGTTGTACAAGTGTGTACAAGGATGTACAAGTTTGTACAAGAGTGTACAAGTGTGTACGATGTGTAAAAGTTTGTACAAGGGTGTACAAGGTTGTACAAGTGTGTAAAAGGTTGTACAATTGTGTACAAGGCTGTACAAGTGTGTACAAGGTTGTACAATTTTGTACAAGGCTGTACAAGTGTGTACAAGGTTGTACAAGTGTGTACAAGGCTGTACAATTGTGTACAAGGTTGTACAAGTGTGTACAAGGTTGTACAAGTGTGTACAAGGTTGTACAATTGTGTACAAGGCTGTACAAGTGTGTACAAGGTTGTACAAGTGTGTACAAGGTTGTACAAGTGTGTACAAGGTTGTACAAGTGTGTACAAGGTTGTACAAGTGTGTACAAGGTTGTACAATTGTGTATCAGGTTGTACAAGTGTGTACAAGGTTGTACAAGTGTGTACAAGGGTGTACAATCGTGTACAAGGATGTACAAGTTTGTACAAGTTTGTACAAGTTTGTACAAGGTTGTACAAGTGTGTACAAGGATGTACAAGTTTGTACAAGGGTGCACAAGTGTGTACAAGGGTGTACAATCGTGTACAAGCTTGTACAAGTGTGTACAAGGGTGTACAGGTGTGTACAAGGTTGTACAAGGTTGTACAAGTGTGTACAAGGGTGTACAAATGTGTACAAGGATGTAAAAGTTTGTACAAGTGTGTACAAGTTTGTACAAGGTTGTACAAGTGTGTACAAGGTTTTACAATTGTGTACAAGGTTGTACAAGTGTGTACAAGGTTGTACAAGTGTGTACAAGGTTGTACAAGTGTGTACAACTTGTACAAGTGTGTACAACGTTGTACAAGTGTGTACAAGGTTGTACAAGTTTGTACAAGGTTGTACAAGTGTGTACAAGTTTGTACAAGTGTGTACAAGTTTGTACAAGGTTGTACAAATGTGTACAAGGGTGTACAAAAGTGTACAAGGGTTCACAAATTTGAACAAAGGTGTACAAGTGTATACAAGCTTGTACAAGTGTGTACAAGCATGTACAAGTGTGTACAAGGGTGTACAGGTTTGTACAAGGTTGTACAAGTGTGTACAAGGGTGTACAAGTGTGTACAAGGTTGTACAAGTGTGTACAAGCTTGTACAAGTGTGTACAAGGGTGTACAAGTGTGTACAAGGTTGTACAAGTTTTTACATGGTTGTACAAGTGTGTACAAGGTTGTACAAGTGTGTACAAGGTTGTACAAGTGTGTACAAGGTTGTACAAGAGTGTACAAGGTTGTACAAGTGTGTACAAGGTTGTACAAGTGTGTACAAGGTTGTACAAGTGTGTACAAGGTTGTACAAGTGTGTACAAGGTTGTACAAGTGTGTACAAGGTTGTACAAGTGTGTACAAGGTTGTACAAGTGTGTACAAGGTTGTACAAGTGTGTACAAGGTTGTACAAGTGTGTACAAGGGTGTACAAGTGTGTACAAGGTTGTACAAGTGTGTACAAGGATGTACAAGTTTGTACAAGTTTGTACAAGGATGTACAAGTTTGTACAAGGGTGTACAAGTGTGTACGATGTGTAAAAGTTTGTACAAGGGTGTACAAGGTTGTACAAGTGTGTACAAGGTTGTACAATTGTGTACAAGGCTGTACAATTTTGTACAAGGCTGTACAAGTGTGTACAAGGTTGTACAATTGTGTACAAGGCTGTACAATTGTGTACAAGGTTGTACAAGTGTGTACAAGGTTGTACAAGTGTGTACAAGGTTGTACAATTGTGTACAAGGCTGTACAAGTGTGTACAAGGTTGTACAAGTGTGTACAAGGTTGTACAAGTGTGTACAAGGTTGTACAAGTGTGTACAAGGTTGGACAAGTGTGTACAATGTTGTACAAGTGTGTACAAGGTTGTACAAGTGTGTACAAGGTTGTACAATTGTGTGTCAGGTTGTACAAGTGTGTACAAGGTTGTACAAGTGTGTACAAGGGTGTACAATCGTGTACAAGGATGTACAAGTTTTTACAAGTTTGTACAAGTTTGTACAAGGTTGTACAAGTGTGTACAAGGATGTACAAGTTTGTACAAGGGAGTACAAGTTTGTACAAGATTGTACAAGTGTGTACTGGGTTGTACAAGTGTGTACAAGATTGTATAAGTTTGTACAAGGTTGTACAAGTGTGTACAAGGGTGTACAAGTGTGTACAAATGTGTACAAGTTTTACAAGGTTGTACAAGTGTGTACAAGGTTGTACAAGTTGTGTACAAGGTTGTACATGTGTGTACAAGGGTGTACAAGTTTTAACAAGGCTGTACAAGTGTGTACAAGGTTGTACAAGGTTGTACAAGGCTGTACAAGTGTGTACAAGGTTGTACAAGTGTGTACAAGGCTGTACAATTGTGTACAAGGTTGTACAAGTGTGTACAAGGTTGTACAAGTGTGTACAAGGTTGTACAATTGTGTACAAGGCTGTACAAGTGTGTACAAGGTTGTACAAGTGTGTACAAGGCTGTACAATTGTGTACAAGGTTGTACAAGTGTGTACAAGGTTGTACAAGTGTGTACAAGGTTGTACAATTGTGTACAAGGCTGTACAAGTGTGTTCAAGGTTGTACAAGTGTGTACAAGGTTGTACAAGTGTGTACAAGGGTGTACAATTGTGTACAAGGATGTACAAGTGTGTACAAGGTTGTACAAGTGTGTACAAGGTTGTACAAGTGTGTACAAGGTTGTACAAGTGTGTACAAGGTTGTACAATTGTGTATCAGGTTGTACAAGTGTGTACAAAGTTGTACAAGTGTGTACAAGGGTGTACAATCGTGTACAAGGATGTACAAGTTTGTACAAGTTTGTACAAGTTTGTACAAGGTTGTACAAGTCTGTACAAGGATGTACAAGTTTGTACAAGGGTGCACAAGTGTGTACAAGGGTGTACAATCGTGTACAAGCTTGTACAATTGTGTACAAGGCTGTACAAGTGTGTACAAGGTTGTACAATTGTGTACAAGGCTGTACAAGTGTGTAAAAGGTTGTACAAGTGTGTACGAGGTTGTACAAGTGTGTACGAGGTTGTACAATTGTGTACAAGGTTGTACAAGTGTGTACAAGGTTGTACAATTGTGTACAAGGCTGTACAAGTGTGTACAAGGTTGTACAAGGTTGTACAAGTGTGTACAAGGGTGTACAAGTTTTAACAAGGTTGTACAAGTGTGTACAAGGTTGTACAAGTGTGTACAAGGTTGTACAAGTGTGTACAAGGCTGTACAATTGTGTACAAGGTTGTACAAGTGTGTACAAGGTTGTACAAGTGTGTACAAGGTTGTACAATTGTGTACAAGGCTGTACAAGTGTGTACAAGGTTGTACAAGTGTGTACAAGGCTGTACAATTGTGTACAAGGTTGTACAAGTGTGTACAAGGTTGTACAAGTGTGTACAAGGTTGTACAATTGTGTACAAGACTGTACAAGTGTGTACAAAGTTGTGCAAGTGTGTACAAGGTTGTACAAGTGTGTACAAGGTTGTACAAGTGTGAACAAGGGTGTACAAGTGTGTACAAGGTTGTACAAGTGTGTACTGGGTTGTACAAGTGTGTACAAGATTGTATAAGTTTGTACAAGGTTGTACAAGTGTGTACAAGGGTGTACAAGTGTGTACAAATGTGTACAAGTGTGTACAGTAGTGTACAAGTTTGTACAAGGGTGTACAAGTTTTACAAGGTTGTACAAGTGTGTACAAGGTTGTACAAGTTGTGTACTGGGTTGTACAAGTGTGTACAAGATTGTATAAGTTTGTACAAGGTTGTACAAGTGTGTACAAGGGTGTACAAGTGTGTACAAATGTGTACAAGTGTGTACAGGGGTGTACAAGTTTGTAAAAGGGTGTACAAGTTTTACAAGGTTGTACAAGTGTGTACAAGGTTGTACAAGTTGTGTACAAGGTTGTACATGTGTGTACAAGGGTGTACGAGTGTGTACAAGGTTGTACAAGTGTGTACAAGCTTGTACAAGTGTGTACAAGGGTGTACAAGTGTGTACAAGGTTGTACAAGTTTTTACAAGGTTGTACAAGTGTGTACAAGGGTGTAAAATCGTGTACAAGGATGTACAAGTTTGTACAAGTTTGTACAAGGTTGTACAAGTGTGTACAAGGATGTACAAGTTTGTACAAGGGTGTACAAGTGTGTACGATAAGTAAAAGTGTGTACAAGGGTGTACAAGGTTGTACAAGTGTGTACAAGGTTGTACAATTGTGTACAAGGCTGTACAAGTGTGTACAAGGTTGTACAATTGTGTACAAGGCTGTACAAGTGTGTACAAGATTGTACAAATGTGTACAAGATTGTACAAGTGTGTACAAGGTTGTACAAGTGTGTACAAGGATGTACAAGTTTGTACAAGGGTGTACAAGTGTGTACGATGTGTAAAAGTTTGTACAAGGGTGTACAAGGTTGTACAAGTGTGTACAAGGTTGTACAATTGTGTACAAGGCTGTACAAGTGTGTACAAGGTTGTACAATTTTGTACAAGGCTGTACAAGTGTGTACAAGGTTGTACAAGTGTGTACAAGGTTGTACAAGTGTGTACAAGGCTGTACAATTGTGTACAAGGTTGTACAAGTGTGTACAAGGTTGTACAAGTGTGTACAAGGTTGTACAATTGTATACAAGGCTGTACAAGTGTGTACAAGGTTGTACAAGTGTGTACAAGGTTGTACAAGTGTGTACAAGGTTGTACAAGTGTGTACAAGGTTGTACAAGTGTGTACAAGGTTGTACAAGTGTGTACAAGGTTGTACAATTGTGTATCAGGTTGTACAAGTGTGTACAAGGTTGTACAAGTGTGTACAAGGGTGTACAATCGTGTACAAGGATGTACAAGTTTGTACAAGTTTGTACAAGTTTGTACAAGGTTGTACAAGTGTGTACAAGGATGTACAAGTTTGTACAAGGGTGCACAAGTGTGTACAAGGGTGTACAATCGTGTACAAGCTTGTACAAGTGTGTACAAGGGTGTACAGGTTTGTACAAGGTTGTACAAGGTTGTACAAGTGTGTACAAATGTGTACAAGTGTGTACAGGGGTGTACAAGTTTGTACAAGGGTGTACAAGTTTTACAAGGTTGTACAAGTGTGTACAAGGTTGTACAAGTTGTGTACTGGGTTGTACAAGTGTGTACAAGATTGTATAAGTTTGTACAAGGTTGTACAAGTGTGTACAAGGGTGTACAAGTGTGTACAAATGTGTACAAGTGTGTACAGGGGTGTACAAGTTTGTACAAGGGTGTACAAGTTTTACAAGGTTGTACAAGTGTGTACAAGGTTGTACAAGTTGTGTACTGGGTTGTACAAGTGTGTACAAGATTGTATAAGTTTGTACAAGGTTGTACAAGTGTGTACAAGGGTGTACAAGTGTGTACAAATGTGTACAAGTGTGTACAGGGGTGTACAAGTTTGTACAAGGGTGTACAAGTTTTACAAGGTTGTACAAGTGTGTACAAGGTTGTACAAGTTGTGTACAAGGTTGTACATGTGTGTACAAGGGTGTACAAGTGTGTACAAGTGTGTACAAGGTTGTACAAGTGTGTACAAGCTTGTACAAGTGTGTACAAGGGTGTACAAGTGTGTACAAGGTTGTACAAGTTTTTACAAGGTTGTACAAGTGTGTACAAGGGTGTAAAATCGTGTACAAGGATGTACAAGTTTGTACAAGTTTGTACAAGGTTGTACAAGTGTGTACAAGGATGTACAAGTTTGTACAAGGGTGTACAAGTGTGTACGATAAGTAAAAGTGTGTACAAGGGTGTACAAGGTTGTACAAGTGTGTACAAGGTTGTACAATTGTGTACAAGGCTGTACAAGTGTGTACAAGGTTGTACAATTGTGTACAAGGCTGTACAAGTGTGTACAAGATTGTACAAGTGTGTACAAGATTGTAAAAGTGTGTACAAGGTTGTACAAGTGTTTACAAGGATGTACAAGTTTGTACAAGGGTGTACAAGTGTGTACGATGTGTAAAAGTTTGTACAAGGGTGTACAAGGTTGTACAAGTGTGTACAAGGTTGTACAATTGTGTACAAGGCTGTACAAGTGTGTACAAGGTTGTACAATTTTGTACAAGGCTGTAAAAGTGTGTACAAGGTTGTACAAGTGTGTACAAGGTTGTACAATTGTGTACAAGGCTGTACAAGTGTGTACAAGGTTGTACAAGTGTGTACAAGGTTGTACAAGTGTGTACAAGGTTGTACAAGTGTGTACAAGGTTGTACAAGTGTGTACAAGGTTGTACAATTGTGTATCAGGTTGTACAAGTGTGTACAAGGTTGTACAAGTGTGTACAAGGGTGTACAATCGTGTACAAGGATGTACAAGTTTGTACAAGTTTGTACAAGTTTGTACAAGTTTGTACAAGGTTGTACAAGTGTGTACAAGGATGTACAAGTTTGTACAAGGGTGCACAAGTGTGTACAAGGGTGTACAATCGTGTACAAGCTTGTACAAGTGTGTACAAGGGTGTACAGGTTTGTACAAGGTTGTACAAGGTTGTACAAGTGTGTACAAGGGTGTACAAATGTGTACAAGGATGTAAAAGTTTGTACAAGTGTGTACAAGTTTGTACAAGGTTGTACAAGTGTGTACAAGGTTTTACAATTGTGTACAAGGTTGTACAAGTGTGTACAAGGTTGTACAAGTGTGTACAAGGTTGTACAAGTGTGTACAACTTCTACAAGTGTATACAACGTTGTACAAGTGTGTACAAGGTTGTACAAGTTTGTACAAGGTTGTACAAGTTTGTACAAGGTTGTACAAGTGTTTACAAGTTTGTACAAGTGTGTACAAGTTTGTACAAGGTTGTACAAATGTGTACAAGGGTGTACAAAAGTGTACAAGGGTTCACAAATTTGAACAAAGGTGTACAAGTGTATACAAGCTTGTACAAGTGTGTACAAGCATGTACAAGTGTGTACAAGGGTGTACAGGTTTGTACAAGGTTGTACAAGTGTGTACAAGGGTGTACAAGTGTGTACAAGGTTGTACAAGTGTGTACAAGCTTGTACAAGTGTGTACAAGGGTGTACAAGTGTGTACAAGGTTGTACAAGTTTTTACATGGTTGTACAAGTGTGTACAAGGTTGTACAAGTGTGTACAAGGTTGTACAAGTGTGTACAAGGTTGTACAAGTGTGTACAAGGTTGTACAAGTGTGTACAAGGTTGTACAAGTGTGTACAAGGTTGTACAAGTGTGTACAAGGTTGTACAAGTGTGTACAAGGTTGTACAAGTGTGTACAAGGTTGTACAAGTGTGTACAAGGATGTACAAGTGTGTACAAGGTTGTACAAGTGTGTACAAGGTTGTACAAGTGTGTACAAGGTTGTACAAGTGTGTACAAGGTTGTACAAGTGTGTACAAGGTTGTACAAGTGTGTACAAGGTTGTACAAGTGTGAACAAGGGTGTACAAGTGTGTACAAGGTTGTACAAGTGTGTACTGGGTTGTACAAGTGTGTACAAGATTGTATAAGTTTGTACAAGGTTGTACAAGTGTGTACAAGGGTGTACAAGTGTGTACAAATGTGTACAAGTGTGTACAGTAGTGTACAAGTTTGTACAAGGGTGTACAAGTTTTACAAGGTTGTACAAGTGTGTACAAGGTTGTACAAGTTGTGTACTGGGTTGTACAAGTGTGTACAAGATTGTATAAGTTTGTACAAGGTTGTACAAGTGTGTACAAGGGTGTACAAGTGTGTACAAATGTGTACAAGTGTGTACAGGGGTGTACAAGTTTGTAAAAGGGTGTACAAGTTTTACAAGGTTGTACAAGTGTGTACAAGGTTGTACAAGTTGTGTACAAGGTTGTACATGTGTGTACAAGGGTGTACAAGTGTGTACAAGGTTGTACAAGTGTGTACAAGCTTGTACAAGTGTGTACAAGGGTGTACAAGTGTGTACAAGGTTGTACAAGTTTTTACAAGGTTGTACAAGTGTGTACAAGGGTGTAAAATCGTGTACAAGGATGTACAAGTTTGTACAAGTTTGTACAAGGTTGTACAAGTGTGTACAAGGATGTACAAGTTTGTACAAGGGTGTACAAGTGTGTACGATAAGTAAAAGTGTGTACAAGGGTGTACAAGGTTGTACAAGTGTGTACAAGGTTGTACAATTGTGTACAAGGCTGTACAAGTGTGTACAAGGTTGTACAATTGTGTACAAGGCTGTACAAGTGTGTACAAGATTGTACAAATGTGTACAAGATTGTACAAGTGTGTACAAGGTTGTACAAGTGTGTACAAGGATGTACAAGTTTGTACAAGGGTGTACAAGTGTGTACGATGTGTAAAAGTTTGTACAAGGGTGTACAAGGTTGTACAAGTGTGTACAAGGTTGTACAATTGTGTACAAGGCTGTACAAGTGTGTACAAGGTTGTACAATTTTGTACAAGGCTGTACAAGTGTGTACAAGGTTGTACAAGTGTGTACAAGGTTGTACAAGTGTGTACAAGGCTGTACAATTGTGTACAAGGTTGTACAAGTGTGTACAAGGTTGTACAAGTGTGTACAAGGTTGTACAATTGTATACAAGGCTGTACAAGTGTGTACAAGGTTGTACAAGTGTGTACAAGGTTGTACAAGTGTGTACAAGGTTGTACAAGTGTGTACAAGGTTGTACAAGTGTGTACAAGGTTGTACAAGTGTGTACAAGGTTGTACAATTGTGTATCAGGTTGTACAAGTGTGTACAAGGTTGTACAAGTGTGTACAAGGGTGTACAATCGTGTACAAGGATGTACAAGTTTGTACAAGTTTGTACAAGTTTGTACAAGGTTGTACAAGTGTGTACAAGGATGTACAAGTTTGTACAAGGGTGCACAAGTGTGTACAAGGGTGTACAATCGTGTACAAGCTTGTACAAGTGTGTACAAGGGTGTACAGGTTTGTACAAGGTTGTACAAGGTTGTACAAGTGTGTACAAGGTTGTACAATTGTGTACAAGGCTGTACAAGTGTGTACAAGGTTGTACAAGGTTGTACAAGTGTGTACAAGGGTGTACAAGTTTTTACAAGGTTGTACAAGTGTGTACAAGGTTGTACAAGTGTGTACAAGGCTGTACAATTGTGTACAAGGTTGTACAAGTGTGTACAAGGTTGTACAAGTGTGTACAAGGTTGTACAATTGTGTACAAGGCTGTACAAGTGTGTACAAAGTTGTACAAGTGTGTACAAGGCTGTACAATTGTGTACAAGGTTGTACAAGTGTGTACAAGGTTGTACAAGTGTGTACAAGGTTGTACAATTGTGTACAAGACTGTACAAGTGTGTACAAAGTTGTGCAAGTGTGTACAAGGTTGTACAAGTGTGTACAAGGTTGTACAATTGTGTACAAGGTTGTACAAGTGTGTACAAGGTTGTACAAGTGTGTACAAGGGTGTACAATCGTGTACAATGATGTACAAGTTTGTACAAGATTTTACAAGTGTGTACTGGGTTGTACAAGTGTGTACAAGATTGTATAAGTTTGTACAAGGTTGTACAAGTGTGTACAAGGGTGTACAAGTGTGTACAAATGTGTACAAGTGTGTACAGGGGTGTACAAGTTTGTACAAGGGTGTACAAGTTTTACAAGGTTGTACAAGTGTGTACAAGGTTGTACAAGTTGTGTACTGGGTTGTACAAGTGTGTACAAGATTGTATAAGTTTGTACAAGGTTGTACAAGTGTGTACAAGGGTGTACAAGTGTGTACAAATGTGTACAAGTGTGTACAGGGGTGTACAAGTTTGTACAAGGGTGTACAAGTTTTACAAGGTTGTACAAGTGTGTACAAGGTTGTACAAGTTGTGTACAAGGTTGTACATGTGTGTACAAGGGTGTACAAGTGTGTACAAGTGTGTACAAGGTTGTACAAGTGTGTACAAGCTTGTACAAGTGTGTACAAGGGTGTACAAGTGTGTACAAGGTTGTACAAGTTTTTACAAGGTTGTACAAGTGTGTACAAGGGTGTAAAATCGTGTACAAGGATGTACAAGTTTGTACAAGTTTGTACAAGGTTGAACAAGTGTGTACAAGGATGTACAAGTTTGTACAAGGGTGTACAAGTGTGTACGATAAGTAAAAGTGTGTACAAGGGTGTACAAGGTTGTACAAGTGTGTACAAGGTTGTACAATTGTGTACAAGGCTGTACAAGTGTGTACAAGGTTGTACAATTGTGTACAAGGCTGTACAAGTGTGTACAAGATTGTACAAGTGTGTACAAGATTGTACAAGTGTGTACAAGGTTGTACAAGTGTGTACAAGGATGTACAAGTTTGTACAAGAGTGTACAAGTGTGTACGATGTGTAAAAGTTTGTACAAGGGTGTACAAGGTTGTACAAGTGTGTAAAAGGTTGTACAATTGTGTACAAGGCTGTACAAGTGTGTACAAGGTTGTACAATTTTGTACAAGGCTGTACAAGTGTGTACAAGGTTGTACAAGTGTGTACAAGGCTGTACAATTGTGTACAAGGTTGTACAAGTGTGTACAAGGTTGTACAAGTGTGTACAAGGTTGTACAATTGTGTACAAGGCTGTACAAGTGTGTACAAGGTTGTACAAGTGTGTACAAGGTTGTACAAGTGTGTACAAGGTTGTACAAGTGTGTACAAGGTTGTACAAGTGTGTACAAGGTTGTACAATTGTGTATCAGGTTGTACAAGTGTGTACAAGGTTGTACAAGTGTGTACAAGGGTGTACAATCGTGTACAAGGATGTACAAGTTTGTACAAGTTTGTACAAGTTTGTACAAGGTTGTACAAGTGTGTACAAGGATGTACAAGTTTGTACAAGGGTGCACAAGTGTGTACAAGGGTGTACAATCGTGTACAAGCTTGTACAAGTGTGTACAAGGGTGTACAGGTGTGTACAAGGTTGTACAAGGTTGTACAAGTGTGTACAAGGGTGTACAAATGTGTACAAGGATGTAAAAGTTTGTACAAGTGTGTACAAGTTTGTACAAGGTTGTACAAGTGTGTACAAGGTTTTACAATTGTGTACAAGGTTGTACAAGTGTGTACAAGGTTGTACAAGTGTGTACAAGGTTGTACAAGTGTGTACAACTTGTACAAGTGTGTACAACGTTGTACAAGTGTGTACAAGGTTGTACAAGTTTGTACAAGGTTGTACAAGTGTGTACAAGTTTGTACAAGTGTGTACAAGTTTGTACAAGGTTGTACAAATGTGTACAAGGGTGTACAAAAGTGTACAAGGGTTCACAAATTTGAACAAAGGTGTACAAGTGTATACAAGCTTGTACAAGTGTGTACAAGCATGTACAAGTGTGTACAAGGGTGTACAGGTTTGTACAAGGTTGTACAAGTGTGTACAAGGGTGTACAAGTGTGTACAAGGTTGTACAAGTGTGTACAAGCTTGTACAAGTGTGTACAAGGGTGTACAAGTGTGTACAAGGTTGTACAAGTTTTTACATGGTTGTACAAGTGTGTACAAGGTTGTACAAGTGTGTACAAGGTTGTACAAGTGTGTACAAGGTTGTACAAGAGTGTACAAGGTTGTACAAGTGTGTACAAGGTTGTACAAGTGTGTACAAGGTTGTACAAGTGTGTACAAGGTTGTACAAGTGTGTACAAGGTTGTACAAGTGTGTACAAGGTTGTACAAGTGTGTACAAGGTTGTACAAGTGTGTACAAGGTTGTACAAGTGTGTACAAGGGTGTACAAGTGTGTACAAGGTTGTACAAGTGTGTACAAGGATGTACAAGTTTGTACAAGTTTGTACAAGGATGTACAAGTTTGTACAAGGGTGTACAAGTGTGTACGATGTGTAAAAGTTTGTACAAGGGTGTACAAGGTTGTACAAGTGTGTACAAGGTTGTACAATTGTGTACAAGGCTGTACAATTTTGTACAAGGCTGTACAAGTGTGTACAAGGTTGTACAATTGTGTACAAGGCTGTACAATTGTGTACAAGGTTGTACAAGTGTGTACAAGGTTGTACAAGTGTGTACAAGGTTGTACAATTGTGTACAAGGCTGTACAAGTGTGTACAAGGTTGTACAAGTGTGTACAAGGTTGTACAAGTGTGTACAAGGTTGTACAAGTGTGTACAAGGTTGGACAAGTGTGTACAATGTTGTACAAGTGTGTACAAGGTTGTACAAGTGTGTACAAGGTTGTACAATTGTGTGTCAGGTTGTACAAGTGTGTACAAGGTTGTACAAGTGTGTACAAGGGTGTACAATCGTGTACAAGGATGTACAAGTTTTTACAAGTTTGTACAAGTTTGTACAAGGTTGTACAAGTGTGTACAAGGATGTACAAGTTTGTACAAGGGAGTACAAGTTTGTACAAGATTGTACAAGTGTGTACTGGGTTGTACAAGTGTGTACAAGATTGTATAAGTTTGTACAAGGTTGTACAAGTGTGTACAAGGGTGTACAAGTGTGTACAAATGTGTACAAGTTTTACAAGGTTGTACAAGTGTGTACAAGGTTGTACAAGTTGTGTACAAGGTTGTACATGTGTGTACAAGGGTGTACAAGTTTTAACAAGGCTGTACAAGTGTGTACAAGGTTGTACAAGGTTGTACAAGGCTGTACAAGTGTGTACAAGGTTGTACAAGTGTGTACAAGGCTGTACAATTGTGTACAAGGTTGTACAAGTGTGTACAAGGTTGTACAAGTGTGTACAAGGTTGTACAATTGTGTACAAGGCTGTACAAGTGTGTACAAGGTTGTACAAGTGTGTACAAGGCTGTACAATTGTGTACAAGGTTGTACAAGTGTGTACAAGGTTGTACAAGTGTGTACAAGGTTGTACAATTGTGTACAAGGCTGTACAAGTGTGTTCAAGGTTGTACAAGTGTGTACAAGGTTGTACAAGTGTGTACAAGGGTGTACAATTGTGTACAAGGATGTACAAGTGTGTACAAGGTTGTACAAGTGTGTACAAGGTTGTACAAGTGTGTACAAGGTTGTACAAGTGTGTACAAGGTTGTACAATTGTGTATCAGGTTGTACAAGTGTGTACAAAGTTGTACAAGTGTGTACAAGGGTGTACAATCGTGTACAAGGATGTACAAGTTTGTACAAGTTTGTACAAGTTTGTACAAGGTTGTACAAGTCTGTACAAGGATGTACAAGTTTGTACAAGGGTGCACAAGTGTGTACAAGGGTGTACAATCGTGTACAAGCTTGTACAATTGTGTACAAGGCTGTACAAGTGTGTACAAGGTTGTACAATTGTGTACAAGGCTGTACAAGTGTGTAAAAGGTTGTACAAGTGTGTACGAGGTTGTACAAGTGTGTACGAGGTTGTACAATTGTGTACAAGGTTGTACAAGTGTGTACAAGGTTGTACAATTGTGTACAAGGCTGTACAAGTGTGTACAAGGTTGTACAAGGTTGTACAAGTGTGTACAAGGGTGTACAAGTTTTAACAAGGTTGTACAAGTGTGTACAAGGTTGTACAAGTGTGTACAAGGTTGTACAAGTGTGTACAAGGCTGTACAATTGTGTACAAGGTTGTACAAGTGTGTACAAGGTTGTACAAGTGTGTACAAGGTTGTACAATTGTGTACAAGGCTGTACAAGTGTGTACAAGGTTGTACAAGTGTGTACAAGGCTGTACAATTGTGTACAAGGTTGTACAAGTGTGTACAAGGTTGTACAAGTGTGTACAAGGTTGTACAATTGTGTACAAGACTGTACAAGTGTGTACAAAGTTGTGCAAGTGTGTACAAGGTTGTACAAGTGTGTACAAGGTTGTACAAGTGTGAACAAGGGTGTACAAGTGTGTACAAGGTTGTACAAGTGTGTACTGGGTTGTACAAGTGTGTACAAGATTGTATAAGTTTGTACAAGGTTGTACAAGTGTGTACAAGGGTGTACAAGTGTGTACAAATGTGTACAAGTGTGTACAGTAGTGTACAAGTTTGTACAAGGGTGTACAAGTTTTACAAGGTTGTACAAGTGTGTACAAGGTTGTACAAGTTGTGTACTGGGTTGTACAAGTGTGTACAAGATTGTATAAGTTTGTACAAGGTTGTACAAGTGTGTACAAGGGTGTACAAGTGTGTACAAATGTGTACAAGTGTGTACAGGGGTGTACAAGTTTGTAAAAGGGTGTACAAGTTTTACAAGGTTGTACAAGTGTGTACAAGGTTGTACAAGTTGTGTACAAGGTTGTACATGTGTGTACAAGGGTGTACAAGTGTGTACAAGGTTGTACAAGTGTGTACAAGCTTGTACAAGTGTGTACAAGGGTGTACAAGTGTGTACAAGGTTGTACAAGTTTTTACAAGGTTGTACAAGTGTGTACAAGGGTGTAAAATCGTGTACAAGGATGTACAAGTTTGTACAAGTTTGTACAAGGTTGTACAAGTGTGTACAAGGATGTACAAGTTTGTACAAGGGTGTACAAGTGTGTACGATAAGTAAAAGTGTGTACAAGGGTGTACAAGGTTGTACAAGTGTGTACAAGGTTGTACAATTGTGTACAAGGCTGTACAAGTGTGTACAAGGTTGTACAATTGTGTACAAGGCTGTACAAGTGTGTACAAGATTGTACAAATGTGTACAAGATTGTACAAGTGTGTACAAGGTTGTACAAGTGTGTACAAGGATGTACAAGTTTGTACAAGGGTGTACAAGTGTGTACGATGTGTAAAAGTTTGTACAAGGGTGTACAAGGTTGTACAAGTGTGTACAAGGTTGTACAATTGTGTACAAGGCTGTACAAGTGTGTACAAGGTTGTACAATTTTGTACAAGGCTGTACAAGTGTGTACAAGGTTGTACAAGTGTGTACAAGGTTGTACAAGTGTGTACAAGGCTGTACAATTGTGTACAAGGTTGTACAAGTGTGTACAAGGTTGTACAAGTGTGTACAAGGTTGTACAATTGTATACAAGGCTGTACAAGTGTGTACAAGGTTGTACAAGTGTGTACAAGGTTGTACAAGTGTGTACAAGGTTGTACAAGTGTGTACAAGGTTGTACAAGTGTGTACAAGGTTGTACAAGTGTGTACAAGGTTGTACAATTGTGTATCAGGTTGTACAAGTGTGTACAAGGTTGTACAAGTGTGTACAAGGGTGTACAATCGTGTACAAGGATGTACAAGTTTGTACAAGTTTGTACAAGTTTGTACAAGGTTGTACAAGTGTGTACAAGGATGTACAAGTGTGTACAAGGGTGCACAAGTGTGTACAAGGGTGTACAATCGTGTACAAGCTTGTACAAGTGTGTACAAGGGTGTACAGGTTTGTACAAGGTTGTACAAGGTTGTACAAGTGTGTACAAGGTTGTACAATTGTGTACAAGGCTGTACAAGTGTGTACAAGGTTGTACAAGGTTGTACAAGTGTGTACAAGGGTGTACAAGTTTTTACAAGGTTGTACAAGTGTGTACAAGGTTGTACAAGTGTGTACAAGGTTGTACAATTGTGTACAAGGCTGTACAAGTGTGTACAAAGTTGTACAAGTGTGTACAAGGCTGTACAATTGTGTACAAGGTTGTACAAGTGTGTACAAGGTTGTACAAGTGTGTACAAGGTTGTACAATTGTGTACAAGACTGTACAAGTGTGTACAAAGTTGTGCAAGTGTGTACAAGGTTGTACAAGTGTGTACAAGGTTGTAC
The DNA here is from genome assembly GCF_028750875.1 of Macrosteles quadrilineatus. Classification (NCBI taxonomy): domain Eukaryota; kingdom Metazoa; phylum Arthropoda; class Insecta; order Hemiptera; family Cicadellidae; genus Macrosteles; species Macrosteles quadrilineatus. The sequence continues at coordinate 251,459 of NW_026542747.1, forward strand.
AATTGTGTACAAGGTTGTACAAGTGTGTACAAGGTTGTACAAGTGTGTACAAGGGTGTACAATCGTGTACAATGATGTACAAGTTTGTACAAGATTTTACAAGTGTGTACTGGGTTGTACAAGTGTGTACAAGATTGTATAAGTTTGTACAAGGTTGTACAAGTGTGTACAAGGGTGTACAAGTGTGTACAAATGTGTACAAGTGTGTACAGGGGTGTACAAGTTTGTACAAGGGTGTACAAGTTTTACAAGGTTGTACAAGTGTGTACAAGGTTGTACAAGTTGTGTACTGGGTTGTACAAGTGTGTACAAGATTGTATAAGTTTGTACAAGGTTGTACAAGTGTGTACAAGGGTGTACAAGTGTGTACAAATGTGTACAAGTGTGTACAGGGGTGTACAAGTTTGTACAAGGGTGTACAAGTTTTACAAGGTTGTACAAGTGTGTACAAGGTTGTACAAGTTGTGTACAAGGTTGTACATGTGTGTACAAGGGTGTACAAGTGTGTACAAGTGTGTACAAGGTTGTACAAGTGTGTACAAGCTTGTACAAGTGTGTACAAGGGTGTACAAGTGTGTACAAGGTTGTACAAGTTTTTACAAGGTTGTACAAGTGTGTACAAGGGTGTAAAATCGTGTACAAGGATGTACAAGTTTGTACAAGTTTGTACAAGGTTGAACAAGTGTGTACAAGGATGTACAAGTTTGTACAAGGGTGTACAAGTGTGTACGATAAGTAAAAGTGTGTACAAGGGTGTACAAGGTTGTACAAGTGTGTACAAGGTTGTACAATTGTGTACAAGGCTGTACAAGTGTGTACAAG